>NW_009712156.1:71741-107086 GCF_000703405.1 Apaloderma vittatum
TCAGCAGGACCAGCTTTGGCCTTTTCAAGCAATTGCTAGGGAAAATCCCATGGGACAGGGTACTAGAAGGTAAAGGGGCCCAAGATAGTTGGTTAATATTCAAGGACCCCTTCTTCCAAGGGGTCCAGTGCATCCCAATGAGTAGGATATCAAGAAAGAGCACCAGGAAACCCATGTGGTTAAACAGGGAACTGCTGGGCAAACTCAAGTGGGAGAAGAGGGTCTATAGATCATGGAAGGAGGAGCGGGGACCAGTACTATTCGATATATTCATCAACGACCTGGATGAGGGAATAGAGTGCACTGTTGGCAGGTTTGCTGATGATGAAACTGGGAGGAGTGGCTGACACACCAGAAGGCTGTGCTGCCATTCAGCGAGACCTGGACAGGCTGGAGAATTGATCGGGGAGAAATTTTATGAAGTTCAACAAGGGCAAGTGTAGAGGCTTACAACTGAGAAAAAACTGTTCCAGTACAGGTTGGGAACTGACCTGCTGGAGAGCAGCATAGGAGAAAGGGACCTGAGGGTCCTGATGCACAGCAGGATGCCCATGAGCCAGTAATGTGGCCAAGAAGACCAATGGCATCCTGAGGTGTGTTAGAAAGGGTGTGGCTAGTAGGTCGAGAGAGATTCTCCTGCCCCTCTACTCTACCATGGTGAGGCCACATCTGGAATCTTGTGACAAGTTCTGGGCCACTCAGCTCGAGAAGGACAGGGAACTGCTTGAGAGAGTCCAGCGCAGAGCCACAAAGATGATGAAGGGAGTGGAACATCTCCCTTATGAGGAAAGACTGAAGGAGCTGGGTCTCTTCAGCTTGGAGAAGAAGAGGCTGAGGGGTGACCTTGTAAATGTTTATAAATATGTCAAAGTGGAGTGTCAGGAGGATGGAGACAGGCTCTTCTCAGTGATGTCCAATGACAGGACAAGGGGCAATAGGTTCAAGCTGGTACATAGGAGGTTCCACAGAAATATTAGGAAAAGCTTTTTCACTGTGAGGGTGACAGAGCACTGGCACAGGCTACCCAGGGAGGTTGTGGAGTCTCCTTCTCTGGAGACATTCAAAACCTGCCTGGACGCGTTCCTGTGTGACCTACTGTAGGTGGTCCTGCTCTGGCAGGGGGGCTGGACTAGATGATCTTTTGAGGTCCCTTCCCACCCCTAACATTCTGTGATTCTGTGTAATTTTGCAGTGGATACCTTAGTGTTCTGGGTGTATGAAATGATAGTAGTATTCATGCTTTTGGTAAGAATATAAAGAAGTGTGCGTGTTACATTTAATCTGAACAGCAGTGATGTCATTGTTGATGCTTTAATTTAAAAGATAACAGATGATTGGAGTCTTTTTTTTTTCTTTGTATGATACTGATGTACCTAAAACTGAACTGCACTAGTTAACATGGAAGGAGATATCAAATGCTTTATAGTGATGGAGAAAATAAGTGAATAGGGTTGCCTACGTCCACAGACTGTGTGTGTTGTACAAGAGCCTTGAAAACCTTGGTGCATTTAATTTGTTCAAAGTACTGGTTGTTTATTGCCACTAGCAAGCCCAATAGTGATAAATACAGTATGTATATGACAAAAAACCCTTGTATCTTCATAGGCAGAAATGAATTGATGCAGTGGATTGAGAGAGCTGTAGTTGACCTGCTTAGCATTGCAGGATCAACAAATTGTTTAATAACGGATAGTCACTGGGTGGTACATCCTGCCTCCTCCTCTATTTCTTCTAGTACTGATGTTGTTGCAAGTCATCTTTTTTTTTTTCTTTCATATTCTTTAGGCAAGTTGGAATTGAAATCAAAGATTTTGGACAAAGTTGGAGGAGTGGTGTGGCATTTCATTCTGTTATTCATGCTATTCGCCCAGATTTAGTGGACATGGAGAAAGTGAGAGGAAGGTCAAATAGAGAAAACCTGGAAGAAGCCTTCACACTCGCAGAAGCAGAGTTAGGAATTCCAAGGCTGCTTGATCCAGAAGGTGTGCAATGCTTAGTTGAAAAAAGTTTGAACTATTTGCATGAGTTACTGTTCATAGTGTTTAGATATTTAAGCAGTTTTTTATGCCATTTAGCTAAAAACTAATTTACAGTGTCCTGTACTTTTCTAGATGTGGATGTTGACAAGCCAGATGAAAAGTCTATCATGACTTACGTAGCGCAGTTTTTGAAGTACTATCCTGATCCTCATCATACAGTGACTGATGTGCAGGAGAATGATGTAAGTTTCTCTTTTGCAACGATAAGAACCAAATTTATCATGACGGGGTCTTTATAAATACATTTTCTAGCTTTCTTATAGTTTATTGCGTTTCCATTTGATAAGCAGTTCAAGTGAAAAGCAACCACAGTAAGAAAACTGGGAAACAGTAGCTGAGAATAAAGGAATCAGTGTTGGGGATGTTTATTAGCAGATGAAGAAAATGGGCTGATGATTCTGCAGAGATTTTCCTATTTTCAGCAGTAGCAGCCGAAAAGAACACAAACAGTACTTGTAGATAGTAGCAAACCAATGGATCCTAAGGTTCCCTAAGAGGTTTTCAAGCCCAACACCAATGAGATTGGTCACCAGGCTCTTTTCAGCGATGTCCAATGACAGGGCAAGGGGCAATGTGTACAAGCTGGAACATAGGAGGTTCCATAAAAATATTAGAAAAAACTTTTTCACTGTAAGGGTGACAGAGCACTGGCACAGGCTGCCCAGGGAGGTTGTGGAGTCTCCTTCTCTGGAGACATTCAAAACCTGCCTGGACGCGTTCCTGTGTGACCTACTGTAGGTGATCCTGCTCTGGCAGGGGGGCTGGACTAGATGATCTTTTGAGGTCCCTTCCCACCCCTAACATTCTGTGGTTCTGTGATTTGTGAGATTGCAATAATTTGTTACCTGAAGCAACGTGTTACTTCTCTTTCTATCACACTGAGTTTCTGGATGAGAACAATCGTCTGAGAGATTGCTTAGGTGTAGTCTTTGGGCTTTTGGGCCTGGGAGACAATTTTGACACAGGTTTCTTTGTATCACATGGTGGTGTTTCACTATTTGCTCTAAGGAATTGTTTTCAATTTTCATTTTTATTTTTTGCCTTGTGTATGCTATAGTGCATTGACTTTGCACTAGAATGACTATACTCAGTGATGCCAAATTGTCATGACTCACTTCCTAATCCTGATCATTTGCTTTCCTCATGGCAAACACAGGAAACACTGCTGAGACAATCTGCTCAGGCCCAGCAAGAGAGAAAGAGGAAGCACTTTTTATCTGTGTTTCTTTACATTCGCTAAAGAGCTATAGAAGAGCTTTGAAAGGAGTGAATCTCTCCTTCCTTATAGCTATGTGTGACTAAGGCAGTTGTAGCTCTGCTATCTGATTTCAGTGCCTGAGCACTGGAATTTCTTATTTTCCTTGCTGGAATGCTAGTCTTGAGGACATACATGTGCTGACACCACAGCATCCCACTGAGCTGAATCAGACGGAGTGCGCGCTGAAGCCTCACGCTGTGTCTTGTAGCAGGCTGACGCAGTCAGGTCATCTCCATACCATGGCACACAACGCACTTTCTGCTGCCAACAGCCTTGGCCAGGTCACCTGCCTGTGCTGAGAGTGCGTTTTGAGGAACAGCCTCACCACCTTCTCCTGAGCTTTTTGCAGGAGAATGGAGGACTCAGCCAGTCCATGTTCTGCCTGCCTCTGGCTATACGCAGAGATGATAGCACAAGAGCTATGAAAAGAAAAACTATTGAGTTGCCTCCAGAATTTCCAGTTAATTACTAGGAAGTGAAATAGTACAAATTCATCAGTTTGACATGCTTAGATCATGACCGCTTCCTCTTCCTAGATATTGCTAAAATATTCCAGTAGCAATCCAGGTGAATTTTGGTAGAATCAGTGGTCCACTTCATGTCACACTGCAGAAATCAATAACTCCCAGACTATGAAAAGAAAACAAGAGTTTGACATTGCACTAATTTTCCAATGTCATCATTCTTCATTTCCCTGAGGAAGAATTATATTCCTTCTCACACCCCTGATGGGGTGACTGCCAGTTTGAGACAGACTCCTATTTCTGCAGTGGAGTGTCCAGTCAAGAATAGCAATGGGGCTCACATTTTTTTCTAACAAAATTTCTGCTAATCCACCTCTGGAGAAATTCTAATCCCTATCAGGCACCTATATCCCACTCAATACCTTGCTCCCTAGTCCTGTCCACATAACTTCCAGTTGCCTCACCTACGGTCATGGTACAAAACGATGACTCCGTGGCATGTGATAGTTTGATGGGAAAGAGATCTGAATAGATCTAGGCCAGCAGCAGTGCACAAAAAGTCCAGGACCTCAGGTAGTCACTGACCCTGAAACAGTGAAATATGTAGAAAAAACATAACAGTGCTTTCATCTATTTGGGACTGGACAGATATAAGCTCTCAAACAGCTAAAATTTCAGCATACTTTGGTCTTTTATTATTCTAAACTTCTGTATTTCTGTCATATATCACAGAGACAAGCTTATTTTGCACTCAGCTGCTTTAGTTAGGACTTTTCAGGGAGAGTCTGTCAGCAGATAATAAAATTACTCATACTCACAGCTTGCATTTTAAAATGTTTTATCTATTCTCAAGAAAATCATAACGATGAGTTTGGCAGACTGTAGTATAAAAAGTCTAACAAATATTAGGAACTTAGTTTACACAGTTCTGGAGTGGAGAGGGAAAGAAACCAGGAGCTAATGCAGTTGATCATGTTGACTGCAGGATACCTAGATGTGACAAGATATCCAGATAATCCTTGGCAAAATATGAGTGTCATTGATATTAAATGCTACATACGGAGATATTCTAGTACTGTAAATCCAACAGTGTGCTTTAAACATATATAGACATAAGTATTGCATTCCATATTTATGTAGTATTTGAAGGGAAAATTGAAAAAAAAAATCTATTTGAATGTTTATCATGTGGGTTTGGTTTTTTTTTCCCCACTGAGTGCTTTCACATCATTTAGCCCAAATTCTTAACTGTATATGAGCTGGTGAAAATTAAGATCATATAAATCACTAGGTTAAGTAAGGCTTTCACAAGAGCAGATGAAAATTGATGGTGTTGCTAGCAGAACAAGGGAGGTTGCCGACTGGTATGGCCACCCCTTGAACACTGTGTCCAGCTCTGGGCTCCTCAGTACAAGAGACCTGGACATACTGAAGAGAGTCTATCAAAGGACAAGGATGATGAAGGGACTGGAGCATCTCTCCTATGAGGAGAGGCTGAGAGAGCTTTGTCTGTTCAGCCCAGAAAAGAGAAGGCTCAGCGAGGTCTTATCAATGCATCTAAACACTTGAAAGGAGGGTACAAGGAGAGTGGAGCCAGAGTTTCTTAGTGGTGCCCAGTGACCCTTTGGGCACGGTGAAACACAGGAGGTTCCCTCTGAACATCAGGAAACACTTTTTCACCGTGAGGGTAACTGTGGATTGGTACAGGTTGACTAGAGAGGTGCCTTCATCATTGGAGGTGTTCAAAAGCCATCTGGACGTGGTCCTGGGCAGCTGGCTTTAGATGTTCCTGCGTGAGCAGGAGGTTTGAACCAGATTACCTCCAGAGGTTCCTTTCAGCCTCAACCATTCTGTGATTCTGCAATTATTGAGATTAACAGCATAGTTGATATATTTAAGATTTTTTTTTAAAATGAGACAGCAACAGTAGACGTCTTGCGATACAAGTGTGAAATGCTCTTTTCTAAATGGTATCATACAAGAATGGAGGTTTAAATTCCTTGAAAAAAATAGAAAAGTGGGTTCTATTTATAAGAGCAAGAACTATTTTCTTTATTACTTAAGGAAACAAGTTTAAGGGAAATCTGGTATTAGTAGAAATGACTTCTTGGAATCATAGGATGGCAACTGACATTCTTGACCACTCAAGCCATTTGAGTACCTTTTTTTAATCCCTTTCTGCACCTATGGTTATTCTAATATTCGCCTTGCTAAATTAATTGGCTAGAAAACATGTAAAGGCGAGAGTACTTCTCAGTGCACAGAGTCAGCAGTGGATCAGATACAAGATATTTGTGTGACTGTGTAATCCATTTAGATTGAAAATTCGTTTATTATCTTTCAAAAAGTGTTGTCCACAAGTTCTCCTCTAGGTCTACAAACGTATGCAAGATCAAACCGAACACGTGAGATCAGTTCATTTTAAAATACTCCTTTTGTGTTTTGTGGAAACCATGTAAGTGACTTGGATGCCCTTTTGAACACCATAGCTAACAGTGCGAGGTAGAACAGTATCTTTTGCCTCCTTCTTCCCTCTAACTGACCTGGAGTATCTATGTCCATCATAAAGCTTTTCTTAGGAATTTTGCATTATTTGGTTAATTTAGTTTTTTAGGACAGGATTCATCCATCTTTAGGAATCTAAAAGCTAGGTACTTACAGTCCTCCTGTAATCAGCAAGAGATTTCTTCCAGATGGAACCTTTCTTAGGATGATGTCCTAAATAAACAGTCTTCTGGAAGTTCATGTTGCGTAGCATTTCAACAGAGTTGAAACCGACTCAGATGAATCTTTCCCTTAGGTAATGATAGCTAAAATGTTGTTGGCAACTTATTAAAAAGAAATCCAGACATGCCAACTTTTGTGACCAGTATATTCCCCTTATTCTTAGCCCTTCTGTCTTCTCCCTGAAGTCTAGTATAAAGAAATATATAACATAGAGTGGTGGAATCCAGGTACCTGGGAGAGATAACCTTGCATGACTCCTATCCCTTAAACTCTGAGGGTAATCTTAATTTCTTGTTTTTCAAAATTAAGCACTTCTAGGATGTATTCTGTCTGACTTGTGATAAGTGCCTGCTGTAGAATGAGTTGGGCAGTAAATGCTAGAAGCAACTGTTACTTTTTCCCTGTCCGTCAAGAACTGAAAGGGTGACTATCGCAGTTTCTCATGTGTACATTTAGTTAGAAGACTCTTCCTTCAGTGTGGAGTTTGTCTGGGTGGATTTTGATGGGGCAGGGGAAAGGATTTCTAATCCTCTCCCCCTGCCATCCAGCCATCTCAGCTACCACTGTGTGTACTCAAGATGTGTGGTCCACACAAATTCCAGTTCATCTTCCCTCCTGATTTAATGTTCAGTTTATAAGGAACTTCCACTGGAAAAAGTGGAGTGATGACTGAAACTTGTCCCTTATTTGTGGTCAGAGGGAACAGCAATTTGCATGTGCATTTCCAGAATTGAAAGGTATCTAATATCTCATGCATGGACAAGCTATGCATGTATGTGAACTTGTGTAGTCAACACATCTCAAAGAATCAGTTATTCTGAGGTAAGTAACTATTTTTCCAGATAAAATAAATCATACAGTGAATAATAATCTGAAAATCAGATCTAATACAAAAACTAGTTCACTAGGTATGATACAGACATGTGAACTTGATGATATTAAAGTACATCTTGTGTTCTTACACATCTGGCTCTTTTACTGTTCTCTCTGGACTTTCTGCCTGCTTTGGTTTATTTTGTTTGCTTCTGTTTTTTTTTCCTTCTTGTTTTCCCATTTGTTTCATATTGCTAGGAACTTCAAGCAGTCCCAACTTTTCTCATTTCTTTTATGAAATTTAAGGTAAGGGTAATATGCTCCAGAATAATTGCTTGAATTCGACCTTTCATGCTTGTTACCTGTTTTTATCCTGCACTTACTTGACTTTAGATTTTGGGTGGTTTTATGTACATTGATTTGCTATCCTTAAGTTAATCTTTCCAAAAAAGCAAATAGATTAATATAATGAGTCTAAGTCCACTTTCTTATGTGAGCTGATCCTAACAGCCTAATGCTTAATTTTGCAAATAATTTCACAGAAGTATTATAGAAAAGCAAGCCAACTTTCCTATAATAAATCTCAGACTATGCTTTTGGTTTTCTAAGGTATAAACATGAAAAAATAGATTATAGATCAATGTTTCTACTCATCTAGTCTCATTTTAGATGGATATTTTTGTGTCTTTAGATCTATAGAGTAGATACTAGATTGTATATATGATTGTGTAAGTGATGTATGTGGACCGTGGGTTGGAAGGAGAGAGCATTCATGTGTAATTGCATGATATGCACTGATCCTTTTTTCACATAAATTGTGTTTTTTAAAATACAGTTTTTTAATCATCTTGGACATCTTTACGTATATAATTTTCTAGTATTAACTGAGAGAATTTCAGAAATCTAACGTGGAGTGTTTGAAATGAACATTCAGAGGTGAGACTGGAAGACTGCAGAACTGAATATATTATGAAACAAATAACAGGTGTCACTGCAGTAAGTCAGTAGTGGTTGTAGTTTGACCTGATCCAATTAATCACCTTGGTTCCACACTCATTTTTCTGTATATGTACAGAGGAGGTGGGCGATGACTGTTTATGTGTAAGTAATAGAATATTTACAAGTAAGTATGATCAGGTGTTCATCTCATGTTGTGTGTATCTGACTAGTGAAATGTGTTGAAGTGAAGATTAATTCTGGTAGCAGAATTATTCTAATTTTCTCAATCCATTCAAGTAAGTTAGGGCAGGTTTAATGGGACCTTTTTGTACATTCTTGGCCTTACACAGCCCCAGTGCATTGCTGCTTAAGCTAGTGAAGATTTGAAGTGGTAAAAGCTTTGCCAGTTTCTTTATCTTGGTATAAGCACACTCCTTCAAAGTATTTCTGATGTAAAGCCTTTCTCTTCTTGTGCTCTGATGAGCAAGTAGTTCAGAAGATAATCCTGTCACTTCTAACATCTTTATGCCAGCAGAGTTCCCCAATGTAAAAGGAATTTCCTAAGCAGAAGCTGCAAAAATAACTTCCTGAGCCCTTCCAGTGGTTTACTGTCTCCTTTTATAGAAAGACATTAATAGCTCATCCCTGAAGATGATGCTTGGCTTAGTACTCACCAAGCATCTGAGATACTGTTGTCAGTGAACACGTTTCAGTAACACATATATGTGTATATATATCCAGTAACACTGGAATATATAAGTCAAAGTATTCAAAAGGAATAGCATAATTAACTGAATTTGTGTATGACCATTTTTAAAGGGAAATTATTTTCTCAGCACATAGGCAATACAGTATTTTGACGTCCCTGCAAACAGGTGACTGACTTTTTTTCGATTTAAAAGTTCATATGTAAGAATTCTGTCTTGCTTTTGCCTGAGAATTTTAATAGTTAACCTGGTTTATAATTACATACTAGAGAACCCAAGAAAGTACTCCTTTTCCAGTTCATAGTTAAATTCCTCATGAAATTTAGATGTATATTTTTAGCTCTTCAAACACTATTCTGTATTATGTAATTTTCAAATTAACTCTGGCATTTCAGTTAAGGTTTTGACTTTGAGTCTGGGCTGAAAACTTTCTTTTTGAATTTAAATTGTGTGCCCTTATCATACTGGAACTCGTAAACACTTTCATTATATTCTTTGATGTTCTTTGGCAGATGAGTGCTCCAGTTCTCTTCATCCCTGCAAATCAGTGAATATTCATATAATGATGTCAAAATAAATTGAGACTTTTAAATGCTGTTTGGCCATAGCATGCAGAATAAGTCATATAGTGCCTTAGGTAAACTGAAATAAATGTGATCAGAGATCAATGACCATCATGCTGGTGAAAGCACAAATAGTTAACATTATCCTAAGTAACTTTTCTTTAATGGATAAGGTTCTGATCTGTATACTGCTTCAGATGTGCAGACTTTAGAAAATAGATTATATATCTGTAAGAATATCCTTTTGATTTTTTTTTATGAAGTGTAAGAATCACTAGGCACTAATGCAGATTTTGTTTTAAGCATGATAGCTCATTAAACCTGGGGGATGTTGGTGACAGGTGTCTAAGAAGGTGAATCTTTTATGTCAGTTACCCAAACTGAGACTTTAAAACAATTTTATATCAGTCAAGGACCACAGAACCAAGTTTGTGGGTGATAAGTAATTCATGGAACTGGAAACATGTGAAAACGTGAATAAATTAATAAAATGTTTATCATGTATTGTTGCATAATGACTGTAACAGCATTCAGTTCAGGTGGTTACTGAAACATCTACATCTGCAGCTGAACAAAGTAAACAAAAATTTTCTAACCAAATAGTGAAAAGAAAAAAAATCACAGAAGACTCAGTGTCACCTGTTAACTTTATCTTTTCACTTAATGTCGGAGAAATGGTATGTGATTTAAGAGAGGTACAACCATTACTGTGTTCTTTACCTTCAGGTACCACAGAGTTGTTCTTGATCCCAGTGTTATCCTATTTCAAAGATTTGGTCAGATCCAGTTCTAGCCATTATTAATTTTTTAGGGTATGTTGTTGGGAATCTTGCAAAATACGTATTTTGTTCACATTGCTCTATGAACAGTTACAGCCACACAAATGCCCTTGCAAAGTCTTTGCTTAAGGAGGTACTTCTCAGCAATAAGAACGTGAACCACAGAGGAATAAAACCCAGTGTTTTACAAAACTAAATTTATAGTGTGAACTAAAAGTAGTATACACAGTGTTGTGACACACTTGTTCTCTGCCTGACTTCAAGAATGTCTTACTTGAAGTTTCAGGCAGTAGGACTGTTGTAAGGCTTTCAATCCATTAAGATGCTTATTTTAGTATTGACTTTGTGGAGCTGACAACTAAATACTGACAAAGATCTCAATAGTCTTGCTAAAATTACAACTTCTAATGAATGGAGTGCATTTAATACCAAAGTTCTTTTTTTGATGCCCAAATGAGTTAAAAATTTTCACTGCCTTATATTCTTCTTCTCACAGGGGAGTAGTCCTGGCCTTCCTGTTAAACTCAAAGAATCTCAAGGTTATGTTTGCCCATAGAGAGCCAACTGTCAGACCGGAAGAGTGAGAATTTTGTTCTCCTTCTCTATAATAATATGAGAATTTGGAAGCACTAGGAGTTTTGGCTTCTTGGGACATTATATGCAGTCAAGTCCCAGGATTAGAAATAGCTGGAGGAGGGAAGTGTCGTATATGTCCTATACTGTTTCTCAGGTACCCACTTGCAGTGTCAGAAGACAGGAGTAATAGCCACAGTGAATTTTGTTTCAGCAAAGCTGCTCCAATACCATGTTAACACCGCTGCAGCTACCCAGCTAAGAATTTGCCTCACGAGTTAGCAGACACAATACCTGTGTTACTTGCACAATATGTTGTGCAAATTCTATCCAGTTACCACTGTGGTTTTGAATAAAGGATTGGTAAGAGAATTATTATAAATACATCAAGGAAGGGTTTCTTTTCTATCTGAGGATGAGAATTAAGGGAAGTTTTATTTTACATATTCGAGGCAACTTTCAAAGAAAGGAACCATTTCCCAGGTTAGGATCTTTTCTTTAAAAAAAGTGCATTATTTCTTAAATACAGGCAGCATCTATTCATTTTTTTTATCACAAATTCCAGTTTTCCTTCTCTCATGTAATGCTTGAAACTTAATCACTCCTTTTAGGTTATTAACTCATGTGATGTGATGTTGCATTTATTCACTGTACTATATCTGTTTCTGACAAATTGCACAGTAATATGGTTTCTTTGGTTTCAAAGAGCAGCTTCTGATTAACAGCTAGCATATATGGTTCATTGGTTAGAAATTCGAGATGGACACTTGTATCCTACTGGTTTAGCCTGCTTATGCAGTGAACAAAAAAAAACTTTCAGTTTTCTAACCTTCTCATATGACATGCTCACAAACCTGAGATTTCCTGTTGGTATTTTTCTGTTCACTGCCAGATGAGTGAATTCTGAAGATAACTATGCAGCCTTGCAAAGCAACAGTGCCATGACAGACTGAAGTGTTAAAGCAAAACTGTAAAATAGATATACTGTTCTTCAAAGCATGGCATGGAAGGAGTTTTCTTTCTTTCTTTTAATTTTCCTTTTTAAAAAATTCTCAATCAAAATATTTTGACAAATTTTGAACTTGGAGCTTAGTGTCAAGGATTGCCCTGAAGTCGCTCAGAAAATAACTTCTTTTTCAGCAATAGCAGACCAGATAATAAAATGGCAGTAGAAGATGATAAAATCCTCTGCTGTCTCAGCTCAATTAACTTTTACTGAAAATTGACTGTGCATATATGTGATAGGTTAAAATTAGCTGTTGAAGTATATTTAAAAGACTTTGTGTTAATTTAACATCATATCAGAACTGCAAGTAATATCTCTGACATTGCAGTGTCCCAGCTTGTCATGATTTCACCACTCTAAGACTCATGTGATTGTCCCTCTGTACTCATCACTGGTGAGGCCACGCCTTGAGTATTGTGTTCAGTTTTGGTCACTTCAGTATAAGAGAGATATCGAGGTGTTGGAGCGAGTGCAGAAGAGAGCAACAAAGCTGGTGAAGGGCCTGGAGAACAGACCTTATGAGGAGTGACTGAGGGAGCTGGGTCTGTTCAGTCTGACAAAGAGGAGGCTGAGAGGGAATCTCATCCTGCTCTACAGTTACTTGAAAGGACATTGTAGAGAGGTTGATGATGGTCTCTTCTCATAGATAATTAGGGACAGAACCAGGGGGAATGGTTTCAAGTTGCAACAGGGCAAGTTTAGGCAGGACAGTAGGAAGACATTCTTCACAGAAAGAGTGGTCAGACACTGGAACAGACTGCCTAGGGAGGTGGTTGAGTCGCCATCCCTGGATGTGTTCAAGTGTCGCTTAGATGTGGTGTTGGGTAATATGGTTTAGGGGTGAACTTACAGTGTAGGGTTAATGGTTGGACTCAATGATCCCAAGGGTCTTTTCCAACCTGAATTGTTCTATGATTCTATGCTGTGTTCTCTTCTTACACTTAGGAAGCACTTTTCCGTTAGACTATATGAAGTTCAGTGATCAGAGAATTGGGCCCAAATACTCCACTGCAACTGATGACCTTGACTTGCCAGAGAGATGTTAATTTCTGGAATATATCTGAAACCTCTACTAATAAGCTGTGATTCTTTGTATGTGTGTGTATGTGTGGCTGTACTAAATCATAGAGAGAAGACAGACTGATGCTGAGAGACCTGAAAGTGTGGGCAGAACAATTTGAAAGAGACATAGCCCGAGCACAAGTGGTGGAAACGAGCCCACAGGAGAAATACCAGGTAAGCAGTAGGGACATTATCATCATTACGTGTAACATATACTGCAGTATTTTATGCAATCTGTATATATGCAAGTAAATATTCTGAAGTTTAAAGAAAGAAGGACACAAACTGGATGCCTTTTATTGGTGGAGGAATTATAATGTCAGCTCCAGCTTTGTAACGTAGAACAGTGCACAGATGGTTTGCCTGACAGAGAGCTTTTTCTAGCAGTGTGAAAAGGACTGTCCTAGTTAGAAGCAAGCATGTGTCTGTACCGTCCTTCCAGACCCTGCGTCATATAGCTCAGAGGGGAGGTATGACTGGAGGCTGGATGAGGTGACAAGGGGAGAGGACAGGACTTAGAGCTTCATTTTTCACCCCTCTCTCAAAGGTTAATGTCTAAACTAGCAATACAAATTTTGGCCTAAATTTTCTTCTGAAGCTTGACTGTTCTTTAAAAGCAGCCACTGTCTGTCCCAAGTAGCTTTTAATCCATTTGCTAGTTTATCTGATCAATTAGTATTTCCTTTTACAGAGGGTTCAGGCATCTGATAACTGAAGAGAAATACCAAAGTCCTACCTATATTTCCCTGGAGAATTCTACAGCCTATTGAAACCTTTAATAAAAAGCATTTCAGTGTAAATATACAAAGTTAACAATTCTTCAGGAAGGATCAGGGCTTCTAAATTGCCATAGGTTGTAGTACTCCCTTAATTCTTTGACTCTGTAGTACGTTGATATGATTTTCTCTTTGTGCAGTCATTTAAGCATTTCAGAGTACAGTATGAGGTAAAAAGGAAACAGATTGAACTTGTAACCCAGTCATTAAGGAAAGATGGTAAATTATCACTTGATCAAGCTATGGTGAAGCAAGCATGGGACAGAGTTTCTTCCAGGGTAAGTTGAATATTATTGTGCTATACGTATTTTAGTCAATGCAGGATGGAACTTAAAATTGTTTAGACTCTTCTTTGCTATTGATTAACATCAATAGCATTGGGAACCTAAAAATAGACCAAGTTTCTAGGACTGTTGAATTATTCTGCATTTGTTTTGACAACATTTACTGCACTATTATCTTTAATATTGCTCAAAAATAGAATATGAACTTTAAGAAAAGGACTATACTTTGAGTTTTCCCTTTATTTGAAAGTATGCTAACAGTGCTTAGCCGTCCAAACCATTGTTGATAGAAAAGCATGCACAATACCCCTTCAAAAGGCAATATTTTAATATAAATTGCTAGTTATGTGATAAATTCTAATATAACATTTTTAAATAAAACTAAAAAATGTATGTGTAATACTGAATATTTTATCAGTAAATGAGGCTTTAATGCTGTTTTTTAACTGGCTACAGTAGTAATAAATCAATAGTTGTATTTGTGATAGTAATTTTGTAATAATTGAATGAAAAATGCCAATTAAATTATACTGTTTGTCTCAGATAAGAAGTTATTAAACCATTATTATCTAGTACATATTCATGGGGTTTTTTTAATGCCATATATTTAAGGGAGATTCTGTTTTAAAATATTCTGGACTTTTGACATAATTTTCATTATCTTCTCACTCCTATAACTGGGATTGCAGATAAGACACGGTATTTTGCTGCTGTATTCTTGACTCCACAGTCCTTGGAGACTCATTTACACTTTATACATACAAAGTATGTTCAAAATAGAGGTAAACATTTTATGCCAGAACATGCAATAAATGACATTGAATGGAATAAGGTCTCATATTCCCTGCTGTTGCCTATTAACTGATTAAATTCTGTATCTTTAGCATGTCAGTTGTTGCAGTCTATATGTGTAACTCAATTATATGTGTAACTCAGTTGAGTTCTGTAACTCAATTACCGTTCTGGAAAAGAAATACATGAATCAACAAATCCACATAGAGATTTTGTTGCCTGTGAGAATGCTATAATTTCAGAACTCGTGTGAAGTAACATACTTGGGTTCATGTCTCAAACACACTCTGTTATGTGGAGTTTGCGTCTTAGAGTATAAAGTCTGATTTCTTTTAAGATACGTGTTTTGTAACTGAGCAAGAATGGAAGTTCTATCCTCTTATTTTTATTTCCTAGCTACTTGATTGGCACATACACCTTGATAAATCTCTTCCTGCACCTTTGGGTACCATAGGTGCTTGGCTCTATAGAGCAGAGGCTGCTCTGAGGGAAGAAATAACCCTTCACCAAGCTCATGAGGAAACAGCAAATACAATACACCGGAAGCTTGAACAGCATAAGGTAGATGTACATGCATTCGTTCTCTGTGTTATGTTCTGTTGTTTCCAAAGCTGTAAATGATCCATACTCTAGAGAGATTATTAATTCTCGTTTCTGTGGGTGATGTCATCTTGATGGTAGCTGAAGCTAGGCATATTTCAGTGGTGACTTTTCAAAACTGCTTTTGAATATTCCTGTGTCTTCTACCTAAAAGATATCAGGTATTAATATTTTAATTGTTCCTCTCTTCTGAGATTTCTGTTGGGTAAAATTCCATAAGGAGCTCGTAAGTTTGGTACATTATTCAACCGATATGAACTTACTAGGTGAAACAGAAAAGAAAGAGCAAGCATAGTAAGTGTGATAATCAGTGCAGGTGACAGGCACTGGGGGTTAAAAATAGAATAAATTTTCATAGTATTATGATGACAAATATTATGAGAACTGCCCTCTGCTGTGGTAAAGAGGAAACGTGTGTGTGTGTGTGTAAATTTAAATAACTTTACCATTATTCTTTGTTGACTCCATGTTCCCTTTTAAAAACAAAACTGAGGTTTGTCTGTGTTTTACATAACATATATGAGAAAAATATAGGCAGAAATTGATGGTGAGATGATAAAAGAAATTGAACCAGTAAGTACAACATAGAAAGGAGAAAGAAGGTGTAGAGAAGCACTACACTTGCAGCAATAAGACTGTGTTGGTTTGCATTGCTTTTTTTCTCTGTTACTAGTATTTCAAAACTTGATCATACTTTTGTTATTTTTTGTGTTTAGCGTGTAGGTTTTTTTAATTAAAAGTAATACCATTTAATGAAAAGCTGAGAAGTTTCATGGTTGTCTTGAAACAGCTGTGACAGACAATGGTAGTTTATCTGGAAGATTAGTTGGGTCTTCTTGATTACTCTTTGTTTGGAGAGTGGTGGCAGCTCTTCTAAATTAGGTGGTGGCTAATAAAATATAACAAAAACAATATTAAAATCAATGAGGAAGATACTGTTTTCTTTCAAGGTCTAATCTCTTGTAATGCTAAATTTCATTGGCTTTCTTGTTAACATGAAATATTTCAGGACTCATAAGATTTGACATTTGTTTAAAAAAAGCAAGTCAAACACTTCTGTTCTTATAATGTGAAAAATATAGACCTCTTTCTGATGCATTCATAAGTAACACAAAAGAGTGTGTCCTAAACTGTGTTTTCTTTGCATGGGAAATGCTGTGGTGAGGGATTTCTATGCCAGCAAATAAACTTGATTTAGGTTATTCTGTGCCAGGGGAGTTTTCCCATGGGAGTGCGATGGGGAAAGCTTCAAGAAAAGCATGTGTAATTTTATCTGTTCCTGGAATTTGTTTTGTCAATCTGATTTGCATTGATGAATCCTAATGTGCTGTTGGATAGTACCAGAAAAGCATTAGTGTATTTTTTCCAGTCCTTGTTTCCCAGGAATTTTTTGGGGTTTGTTTGTTATGGTTTTGTTCAGGTAACATCATGGCTTTCTCTATATCTTTTTATCAACTGACAGTGGGTTGTTTTAGTGAACTTTACAGCCTGTAGCCATTTTGGAGGCAATAAAAAAAGTACCATCTTTTTTTGAGAATTCTTCATGAAATCAGGCAAGGACTTAAATTTATTTTAGTTAATACTTCTACCAAGATCTAGAAATTCAGGGCAATGTCTGTGCTTGCTGAAAATGCTATGTTAAAGTCTTTGTGGGCTTCCAGTTGATGTTGGATGAAACTTCTGGGTTTTATTTTGACTTACCAGTGCATGTTAGGAACATCCCTTTTTGTCTGGCAAGGTCTCAAATGCAGCTGGCTAACGTACTTGTTCCAAGTCTTTCCTTTACGTGAGCCTGTATTAGAAAGGATACGTGAGAGTGTGTTAGTGCATTACAGAGAGAGTATGTTAGTCATGGATACCCTCACTGGAGTTTCCACCATAATAAAATCAGTGCATCACTTGGAGCTGAGAAAGCCTGGTTTGTTTCTCTTCACAAGGTGCTGGCAATTAAAAATATAGGCAAGTAAAATATAGATGGGTTGCTGATGTAGGGCCATTTGGTGAGCTGAGCCCTTAGGACTAAACAGACACCTGTGATCCGTACACAGCCTGCATTTTTTTCCCTCAGGTGAGAAAGGGGGACCTTTGTGTGATTTCTTTTGCTAACAGGCTTCTGAGCACTCTGTGTCAGGAGCTGCCTGTATGCAATAAAATACCCACTGTTCCGTGTCCTCTCAGCCGCAGGGGACTTGACGTGTTACTGTTACGGTATCTCTTCAAAGACTTCTGCCAGTCATTCATTTCAATATGTAATCTCCAGGAAGCCGTTTGAAGCAGTGTTGCTTAGTTACAGTTGAAATGTGCTGTGCTGTAAGGTTTTTACTGGTAGAATTCTTATCACAGGAATACAGGTTGGGTACCACATTCTGCATTCATTCGCGTAATGTGGAGAGAATGATTCTGAAATCTTTTGATGCTGAGGGAGTGAAAAGTTCACTAAATATTTGAATACGTACTTACGTAAGGAGCTATGGATCTTCTCTCTATATATAGCGGAGTAGATTAGTTCCGGAAAATTTGAATCTGTGCTTAATAAAGGTTAGTATCTGTTATAAAGATGTAAAGAGTAAATTTAGCAAGATCATGCTGTTGTGATGTTATCTGCAGGCTGCATTTCTGGGATTATTTAATACAATTAAGAGTTCTTGTTAAACATTTTGCAGTGTATTCTGTGTTTTAAAATCTTCCGTAATTATTGGACGCAGCTTTAGCAGAGCATCTTATAAGGGGGTTCCCTGTGTAAACGTTCAAGTTGATGTAAATGCTTTTGTGGTGTGCGTAACCTTGCATGCAAATGTGAAAGCATGATCAAATAGTTAACTATATTGAGTCATCAGTGCAGGCTTAAAATTGTGCTTATCAGTTAGATAGCCTACTGTGAGCCTTCTCTCTCTCTCTCTCTCTCTCCCCCCCCCTGCTCCCCCTTCACTCTCTCAATCTCTCTCTCTTTCTTAAAATCCAATCAGGATCTGCTGAAAAGCATAGATGGTCACAAAAAGGCATTCCACGAGATCCACGGGGCCAGATCTGTTAACGGAGTGCCTGTTCCATCTGACCAATTAGAGGATATGGCAGAGAGGTAAGGCTTTCGATCTGAAATAAAAAAACCTCCGTGAATGAAAGGGAACCTGTTTGCTCTTTAGTCGGTCTGTGTAGAAATCACTGTCTAATTATGTTTCTCAGTGGCAAGCGTGAAAAAATTGAAAGGAAAAACCTCTTAGAATATACGTAAATATATACCAAAAAGCCTGATGCTTTAAAGATTGATGAGAAGCAAAATAAGTTGTGAGGTTTCAAAGAGAATACTTTTTTGCATTGATCCTGTTATTACTTGTTCCTCAAAGAAATGTTATGTAACAACAGCCAGGATGTATGTGAAAAAGGAAAAGAAAAATGACTTTGCAAAACTTAGTAACAAATGGAAACTGATTATTTCTATGAATAAATAGAAATGTAATTAATTTACTATTCAGCAGTAGTCATCAGAATGATCATCATGCATAGTTAAATGTTTGTAGACTGAATTAGGTGAAAGATTAGAAAAATATCTGAACTGTAAATAAAGCTTTCAGTCTCTCCTGCAAACATGCATATTGCTGTATTGCTGCATTTTACTACAGTGTGATTCATTTTATAGGTTTAATTTTGTTGTCTCTTCATCTGAGCTCCATCTGCTGAAGATGGAGTTTCTGGAACTGAAGTACCGTCTACTGTCATTATTGGTCCTTGCAGAATCAAAGTTAAAGTCATGGATTATCAAATACGGAAGGAGAGAGTCAGTGGAACTACTGCTTCAAAATTATATTGTAAGTTGTGGTTGTCTTCTTATTTTTATTTTTTTTAAAAAAAAAAACATATTTAATTGTAATAAAATAACCCACTGAAGCATAAGTGAGGCTTTCCAGTCATCAACTTTACGACTGCATTTTTATGGAATGTCTTTTCAGTAGTAGCTATATCTTCCCCATGGAGGAACTTTCATCAAAAGGCTAAAAATGAACGTGGCTCTTCTTGTGCTGTCTGTTCAAAACCAGAAATAATGTCTCAGCTGCTCACTGTCCAACCATCAGCTTACCAAGCATCTGGAGGTTCCAAATCTTAAATTTTTACTTACCTTAGACAGCAATTCCAAAGCACTTAATTTCATCTTCTTTTACAACTGTGCAGATGCACTTTATAGTGACTATGCACAGCGTGTGTAGAGACAGAGGAAGTAGTTGGCATGCAGTCCCCCACAGAACTTATTTTTTTAAAGTCTTCCAAATGAAGGGAAAAAAAAAGTCATGCTGTTATTATATGAGAGTAATTTTATTCTTTTAAAGAATGCTTTTTCTTCTGCTGCTTAGCATTAGTATATTAAACCCATTACTTACGTCTGTTCTGGAAAGATATTACTCCAGCTCTGCACCGTCCTTATGTTAAGAAGTAGAGACTATTGTCTTACCAGTGGTCACTGATATATTACCTTTTGGTCTCATTCTGCTGTATCTGGTTAAATTCACACTTGCAGTGTCAGTTGGCTAATAGAATGATACCACTGATGCACTTCTATATTGGGGCATGAGGGATTTTTTTTCAAAAGGAGGTCTGGACTAAATAGCTTTTTTCCCTTCTGTCTAATCCATACGAGGAAAGCTGCGTAGAAAATTCAGTTTCAAAAGAATTCATGCAGCTACAGAAACATTCGGAGCCAAGACACTGTGTAGAGAAAGTTATTAATGCCCCCACAGCCTGATAGTTTTGATTACTTTGGAAGCAAACTTCAAACGAAAAGAAGTTCCTCTACAAAGTGAGAATTGAAGACCTGTTCACACTTTTCACTTACTATGTTTAAACTTTAGCAGTTAGGGACACATAAAAATTCAGGAGTTAAAGCCTTGCTTTAGACAAGTTTTGAAAAACTGAGAGGGTTATTTAAAATAACATAGTTTGTTAGAGTGATGTGCAATAGCTAGGAGTTGTAGTCCATTTGTATGCTCTCTAAGACTATAACAAAAAGTACTAAGAGGAGATAAGGAAAATAATGAGGAAGTGGATACCTTGACTTCTGGGTTATTATTTTATAACTCTTATTTTTTGCTTTAAAATGAACATTAAGTGGTGAATTTGTATGATAATTTGTGTTTGTGTCCATTATTCTTGTGCTTCAGACCACTAGTGCTGATGTGGTCTTTAGGGGAAAGAAGATGCTTCCTTGCATCATTTATGAAACTACATCACATCAAAATGAGGAAATGGGGACAAGAGGATAAAATAGAGCTCAGTTTTGTTTAATTCCTGACAGCCTTGACTTCTGGCTCCTTTGAGGTGTCCAGTAATGAAGAGAGACTTTATTTTCTTTGATTTACCTGGGAACAATTTTCTAGGATCAAAAGCCAAGCATTACTCTTGCAGGAAGTTATGGGTCTTACGTAGGAGAGCTGTAGTCAGTACTTTAGTGTCAGTGACTATATTAGTAGGAGATAAGAATGTAAGTTTGTTTGTCTGCCAAAACAGACTGAGTAACATCAGCAATCTAGGAACATGCGTAGTTAGGTTCCGGATGGAACATATGCCTAGAAAATATGTACTGTAGCTTAAAAATAGAAGTAGCGGTTGTTGTTTTATCTCATCTTCTTTTCACCTGCCTGTCGTATACAAAAAGTAAAGGTCATCACAAATTTTACACCATTAACCTGAAGAATTTACTGGACCATTCTCTGCTATAATGAAGATAGTGTTTACAGTTATCCATGGATTTTAACCCTCAGAACCGTGTTTTGACACTGCTGTGTTAGCACTCTTTTAGCGCCATATGCTGTATGGATTTTGGAAAAGCTACATATTTTCTTTAAGGGACTTGTCAGATGGAAGACAATACTAATTGGTAAAATGTTTGTATTTAGTCTTTGAAAATATTTCCAATTCTCCTTGTGAGCATTATTATATGTTTGGTATACAGTCTTTTACTTTCTCATGTGGTATGAAATCTTGCAGTTTTTGATTCAGGAAGAAATATCTGTGTGTATGGGTCTTGGCAAAAGTAAAAGTCAGGAGTTTCTCACATAATTTGTGGTAAAACATGTAGTTCTCTATACATGCCAGTCTGGATTGATTTTTTTTTTAACAGTAGAGCAAAGAAAAATTCTGCTTGTCCTTGACTTCTAGTTTCCTTGGTTATAAAGAAATTTCTAAATTAGGTACTAGATAACTGTGGTGATTTGACATAAAAACTATAAATAGAAGATTGTAGATATAAACCGGCTGGCAAATTAATTTTTG
Source organism: Apaloderma vittatum (assembly GCF_000703405.1). Classification (NCBI taxonomy): domain Eukaryota; kingdom Metazoa; phylum Chordata; class Aves; order Trogoniformes; family Trogonidae; genus Apaloderma; species Apaloderma vittatum. Next base: position 93,385 of record NW_009712156.1, read on the forward strand.
AAACTGTTCTCTATATTTATATGAAGTGGGTTGATGAACACACAAGATCTAATTCCTCTTCGAAGTACATTGAACTGACGTCATTTGAAACCTGGTTTTACCAAAATCACACTAGTACACACAATTTCAAAGCTGATATAGACATATGTGAGATATATTAGTCTTAATTTTGTAGATGATTATTTAAGGAGGCATGGGAGGTAGTATAAGTTGCAAAACCTTTCCAAAACTCTATCTAAGTGCAATAGGTTAGGCAATACAAAAGCCCTATAAAAAAAATCAGATTTTTCTCCCTCTTTTAACAGTGGTAATGCAAGATATAATATGCTTGCATAATGCAGACTTATAATTAGATATCACACTTAAAGGAAGTCACATTTCTGAAAGACATTTGTAAAAGTTAGTGACATTTGCCATAAGGGATAAAGAGACATAAATGATAAAGAGGCATAACTTTCTGACCAGAATATTTTCATATAAGCTATTCATTGTGTTGTAACACATTATGCAGCTAAAACATCACTCACGAAGGAAAAGCCCTGTGTCACAATTTGGAAAAGCAGCATCTCCTTGTGCAGTGTTTCTTTAATCTTTTTATTACCAAGGAAGTAAAGGAAGAGTGAAGGTTAAGTTAAATGCTTTTTGTCTCTTAAAGTGAAACCTGCCTTTCTGCAAAGGCTCAGTACAGGAAGAGTTTTAGAAGTTTAGCTGGACTTAATTTTTTTGGTGACCTATATGGAAGAAATTTTGCCTTTCATTAAAATTATTCCAATTACATTTCCATGTAAAATAATTTCCATTAAATAACTTTTAAGTAATTGCTAAGTTTCTCCGCATTTAATGAATTTCGGCAGGTCAGCAGCTAGCAGACCAAGAACATATTAAATAATCTTTCCATAAGCAAAGTCAATAAACTTTATTTCTAAAAGGAGACTGCTGTATCATTAATTTGAAAAAGTGAAATTTATGTATTATTTTATAGTGATGATGATTTAAGTATTATTTTATAATGATGAAAAAACGAATAGAGGAATAATGAAGATTTAACGTTGTCATGACTATCCTGATGTAATTTCACGGAAATGATCCTTATTCTTGATATCTATCTTCATTTTCTCTTGTATTTTTTTGTTATCTTTTCAGTCTGTTATTGAAAACAGTAAGTTCTTTGAGCAGTATGAAGTTACTTACCAGATCTTGAAAAGAGCAGCTGAAATGTACGCCAAAGCAAATGGCTCAGGTAAATGCCTGTGTGTTTTTTGTCATGGGAACACCATCTGAATCTCTTTAGACATCATCTGAATCTCTTTAGACATAAGTGTCCTCTGATAATATCTCTTGATATGTATTTCTTCCATGCAGCAGAACGGTACAGCAACTGCAGTTCACCAGGGAGGCTACAGGCTCTGGTAGTAATTTCCTATATCCTCTATCATGAAGTGAGCTTGTACAGAGCAACCTAGCCTCCTGCTGTTAAGATTTCTTAATCTCCAGAAGAGGTTGGTCATGTTCAGACTTCCCAGTGGGAGAAATCCATGGTCCACGCTAACTTTTGGATTGTTTCAGTGTTGTCAATTTGGACCAAAACTGTCCTAGAGACCAAATTAGAAGTAGGGAAGATCACATTCTGGTGCCTGGAGATGCTCCCTGGCCTGGCCTCATTTAGTAGAAAAAGACAAATAGAGAGTTGGTCCCCATATTGTTATAGTAGCAAAAGGAACCCCTAATTTATTGAAGATTTTTCATTAACTATGAAAACCTGTAAGAGGAACCCAAATGATACTTGGTATGGAAATGCCTGAGAAAATGTGTAGCTGATTCCACAGTGACATCCTGTAATTCCTGAACACTGCTGAGTTCAGAGAGAATGCATGAGGGCAATATTTGACCTAGATAGTTACAGACATGAGATCACTTTGTCCTCTGCTGAGGAGATAACACAATAATATCTGTGCTGATTGCTGCAGCTGCTAAAGTGATTAGCAGATGTAGAGAGGAAATGAATCTTCTCTGGTTGTGCAATTTGGGTTGGTGATGGTGACACTTAAATTTTACAAACAAAAACATTTTTTACAAGGTATTCTTACAAAGAATAAAATTAATAGATTTATTCCATGCTATTAAAAATATCCAATAACCTTTTCTAAAGGGCAAGTACTCACTCATATGAATTCAGAAACAGCAGTGCAAATTAGAGGACACCATTTAAATTTTTTTTTTAAAATTATCTATATTCTGCACGTTTTATGAAATCTCAGCATTTGCTTGAGTCTTTTTTCTTCTCTTTGTTTTTATTATTTTGGAATGAAGACATACTTATTCCTTTATTGCCATGAGGAAAATACTAAAAATTAATGGTAAAAACTAGTAGCAGTTTAGTTTTGATATTGGTGGAAGGAAGATCAATTTTCCATTCAGTACTTTTCAATGCAGACATAATATGTGGTTGTATGTTATATCATAGAATCATAGAACAATTCAGGTTGGAAAAGACCCTTGGGATCATCGAGTCCAACCATTAACCCTACACTACAAGTTCACCCCTAAACCATATCACCCATTTTCTGCTTTCTTAAGGAATCTTTTTCGCTTGATTTCTTTCATTACAGATTAGAAATTAACACTCCACTGAATATGCACTGTGACCAGTTTAATACAGCACTCATCTTATGTACTTTCTTTAGTCTTTAATTCACAGGTTTACTTTCTCAGTCATAATTTTGCCTAAAATTGATCCGTGGACTGAGCATGTGTATATAAAAGCCTGCTGAAATAGGATTTACAATAAAATACAGTTCCCTGATGAGAATGGATAAGCATAACATACAGTAATAATGAACCAAAATAACTTATGTCTTTCCTGTGTCTCAGTGGAAGAAGTTGAGAATGTGATGAAATTCATGAATGACACAACAGCGCAGTGGAGGAACCTCTCGGTGGAGGTGAGAAGTGTAAGAAGCATGTTGGAAGAAGTAATTGCTAATTGGGACAGGTACAGCAGCACTGTGGCAGGTCTGCAAGCATGGCTGGAAGATGCTGAAAAAATGCTGAATCAGCCTGAACATTCTAAAAAGGTATGCACAAATAGCATATGTGTCTGGCTATTTTGTAAATTGTGAAACATGGGATATGTTTTTGCATTTGCTTACGTTGTTTTACAAAATGCCATACAAGAAGGAGAATTTTTTTTCAATTTCTGCCATAGTGTTGGCATTCGTCATCAGTGTTTTAAATGTTCGCACATACAGCATGTACAGACATATACGTAGAATCGTTATGGCTGGAAAAGACCTTCAAGATTATCAGGTCAAACCATTTGCATATATACATACAATGTAGGAAGGCATCATCTGTGATAACACGGTCAGAGACATCTTTGATACGAATATAGGGCAGCAGCATGGCTCAGAGATAGGAATCTTACAGGATTCACTCAAAGGCAAATACAACTCTTAACACCAAAGTATGTAGTCATGTACTGCATATAAAGACACAAAAAATTTTTTTCCCGATGATTTTTTTCCACCATATAGATGAAATATTTCAGTATTAGTTGCCTCCACAAGACAGTATTATTAATGTGTGTTGCTATGTTTGATGGATAATTTATCCATTTAACACTTGTGTTTTAGAAATCCTTTAGACAGTTCTTTCGGGGACCTGCAGTCATAAAGATAGTTTTGCTGTCTTTTTTTTTTTCCCCCCTCTTCTAGTGTTAGAGTCCTGACGCAACATGATTTATGTTTGTGAAGCTTCAATAATGACCCAGATTGACTTGAATCATATTGCATTTAATAAATGTTACATTTCCAGCAAATTCCAACATAGCAGCTATACAGCTTTTAACACCAAAGTATATTTTGCATAGGTTTTAAGATGTCAAACTGACAACAGGTCAGGAATCATAGAAGACTGGGTTGGAAGGAACCTCATCTGGTCCAATCTTTATTGGGAAAAGCATGATCTAGATAGGATTGCCCAACACCCTCTCCAGCTGAAGCTTAAGTGTCCAGTGCTGAGAAATCTACCACTTATATAGGGAGGTGATTCCTACAGCTGATTGTTCTTGGTGTGAAATAGTTTTGTCTTATGTCCAACTGGAGTCTCCTCAGGACTAACTTGTATCCATTATCCCTTGTCTTTTCTATGTACCTCCTTGTAAAAAGGGAGTCTCCATCTTCCTTGTAGCCATGCTTGAAATACTGGAGCATGGTGATAAGCTCTCTCCCAAGCCTTCTTTTCTCAAGGCTGAACGAACCTGATTCTCTCAGCCTTTTCTCATGTGGCAGCTTCTCAGTCCTTTGATCATCTTTGTGGCCCTTCTCTGGACCTTTTCCAGCCTGTCCACGGCTTTTTTGTATGGAGGGACCAAAACTGAACACAGTATTCCAGGTGTGGCATGACAAGCACTGAGTGGGGTAGCCTAATGGCTTCTTTTTCTCTGCTGGTGGTGCCCTTGTTGATGCACCCCAGCATCCTGGTGGCTTTCTTTGCCACAGCAGCACACTGCTCACTTCTATTGAACTGGTTGTCAACCAGCCCTCCCAGATCCCCTCCCATGGAGCTGCTTTTCAGCCAAAATGAGCATTTCATGTTACATGAAAATACAGTATAATTTTTTGGTGTAAGTTTGTTAATATCAATTAATGTCAAAGAATTGATAAACTTCTAAAATGAAAATAAGCATATGAAAAAGATTTAATAGTATAGCATAATATAAATGTCAACAGGTGTTATTACTGAGCAGGAAGGATGACCTCAGCTGTTCAGGTTCTTAATGCCTTGTATATGTTTTATGTAAGTAGCTTGGCAGCGTTTAAATGAAGTATGAATAAATTAAAAATATTTACTTCTCTAATCAGTTTTCTAACTTTACCTTTTAAAGATGATCAAAGCTGGAATCCCAATATATTCATGCAGTATATACTTGCTTCTGATTTCTAACCTAAATCCAACAAGTACTTCTTATCATTCTGGTATATGAAGACTTTCAAAAATCCTTGTTGACAACTTTAGACATGAAAGTATTATTCTTCCCAAAATACTCATTTCTTTTTAAAATTACACTGGCTCAGAACTCATTACTGAGAGGTAAGATAATCTGCCTGTAGAATGAGATACATATTTTAAAAGTTACTTCTACTATTAATGTTGAATCTAGCACTCTACAGAAGTAGTATTTACTTCAGTAGTTCCAAGAATAGTTCTGATTTAGCAGGTTTAGTATTTGGTTATTAAAGGCAAAAGCAATACTTAGGTTGGTTTGTACATTTAATAGTCATACAGCCATCAGCACCAGCTTCTACAATCCCAGGTCAAAGATTATAACTATTGCTTGGAATACTTTGTCCTGGTTTGAGCTAAACAGAACTAGTTCTGTTCAGTGATTTTTACTTCTCAGTTCAGTCTCTTCTTAGAGGCTGTACTTTCTGAAGTTAGCAGCATGTTTTTGCAGACAGTGATATCACCTGGTGTTTACAGTTACTACCTGGGACTGGGATGCAGAAAGGCTCTTGCTGATACTTATTCCTATAGTGACGAAGGCCACTGCTGGCTCTTGTGTGCCACGCTGAGAAGTTAGAAGGGTCACAAGGAAGTAAAGGTTGCACCTCCAGGGAGTTATAGACAGGATAAGTGACCAACAAGAGTATTCCATTCCATATATGTCATATTCAGTATAAAACTGAGGGATCAAGAGAGCTTAGCTCTCTTTTCTTCTCCTCTGCAATGACTGACATCCAGAGAGGACTTCGTCTGATCTTCTGCCTTTGATCCTGAGTTCCTGAATCCAGCTCCTCTCTGCTGCTGAGCCTGGGACATCCCCCGTGCTACCTGCTCTGCAGCATCAGTGGGGATTGCTATCGGGAAGGGGGAGTCAGGTTTGATATCAGATTTGTATATATGTATGTAGTTCACTATTTTAATCATTTCCTTATTCATTAAAGCTGTTTTAATTTTTTATTTTTTTTTCCCCAATCTGTAAGTCTCTCTGCCTCATTCCCTTTTCCTTCCCGTTTGGGGAGGGAGAGAGGGTTAGAGAGCATCTGTCTGCATTTAGTGGCTGGCCTAGCCCTAGCCTGCGACAAAATTCTAGAAACATTTCCAAATATTTGTTCTGTAAAACCACAAATATATCAGTAATATGATACAAAGATTTCACTGGTGCTTATTTGCAAACCTTACTTGCATTACTAAAACCTACCATATTCTATATCAGGCAAGGATGATAGTAGCCCCTTACTATGCTGTCATGCTTTATTCTTTCCATTATCTTCCATTGTTCTTTTTGCCAAAGAAAGTGGCTTGTTGTCTTTCTATTTGGCTTCTGTTTCCAGAAACCTTATTGTGAACTTGTGGCATGAAAAATCTTGGGAAAAAAGTGTGTGCTTCACAGTACCTTCCAAACTTCTCCAGATTTTAGACATACTTTAGGCTGGCTTTTGAAATAGAGAAACTCCCCAGCAAGGTCTGAGGAAAGTAATGGTGTTTGTGGAAATAAGTGTGGGAGCAAGGACACAAGTAGTTTACTCCATGTACTTTTTCCTTCTTGACCTCTAGTAAGCATGACCAGTGCCAGATTCAGTAGAATTAGTTTCTTTTGGATGTGGTCACAGAGGGTAGTCTTAGCACAAAGCAAGAGTTGTGCTCCACTAAGAGTAGGAGAAGATTCAAATTGCACATACAATTTACTGAAATGAATTTATTCACTGATGCATTGGTACAGAGCACTTGTACTTTGCTAAATTCAGCTTTAGGAATTTAAACCAATATGTGTTGCTCAATTCTCTCTTCAACAAATTTGAGCAGTATATATCTGTTTGATGTTTCCTGTTTGGCTATATCAGAACTGTTTTTATGTGTAGATGAGTTCTGGCAAGTATAAAGTTTCAGAACTGTAGGGAAGCTTGGGACAGTTGGACAGGACTTTTTCACATCTACCTTTGAGCAAAGGATTGGATGGGACTGTCGTTGTTAGATGAACAGTCTTAGATTTGTAGGGTACATCAGTAGTCCTAGATAAAATGGGTCTGTGCCCCTTCCTTAGTCCTGAGGAACAAAGTGGCATCATTCAGCTTGCATCCTTATGGTTATTCTTTCTTCCCTGAAAGAAGGCAGCCTCGTGATTCTGTCTGCTGGGAACATTCTTTGTCATATGCTGTCCATTGAATTGTGCATTGAACTGTGAAGGGTATCAGAGACAAGCCAAAACCATGTCAGAGAAGATGTGGACAGCCACAGGAAAGTGACTGAGTTATGTTTTGTTTACTGTTATAGATGTAGTCACAGAGCCTTAGGAACAATAGCGATAAAGAATCAGTCTTCTCAGGTCTTCTGGGATGCCAGATGCTGGAAAACTGCAAATGGTTCACAGCAGGGGAAGAATCTCTCTACAATCTCTATATGGCCCAGATTACTACCTGTCATGGTTCAAGCTGACTGCCCAGCTTTGGGCGCATCCTCCACTGATGCTCGGTCGCTCTCCCCTCTCACATGGGGCTCTTCACGTACCAACACATCCTGGATGTTCTCGCCACCACTGATCCCCTCAACTCGCAGTCAGTCATCTTCCTGCCATCTCAAGCACCATGGGGCTCCAGGGAAAGGTTCTACTTCAGTACCCTTCTCTTCCCACTTTTGTTCTCACTGACCACATTCCTGTGTTCTCCTCTCACCTGCCCCTCCTCCAACAGAAAAAACTCCACAATACAAAAGACAGGACAGCTCAAGAGGAGATGAAACCGAAAGAGAAAGAGAACAATGGGGTCACCTCTTAAATACCTTGATCAAAGAAGCACTGATTGGCCTGGCCCTGGCCAGAGGCAGGTCTGATTTTTACCTGTGAGTTGGGGAGGGTCTGAGAATTTCACAAGAGTCATCCCCCACAGCTCTCCCCCACTTTCAAAAAGGCCCAGCCAGACTCAAACCAAGACACTACCAGCCCATACTGTTTCAAGAGAATACAGAAATTAAATGAGCCGTAAAAGTGTTTTCAGTTCTCTTAAAGGGGACTTAGTTTAAGTGAAGCTACTCACTGGAGTAAAATGAGCTGTAAGTAAACTGGTGGTAATTTTTAATTCCATACGTTATGTTCCCGGGGGTGAGAATTTTATTATAGTATATTCAATATGAAAAGCTTCAGAGGATAATTGTTCGAAGAGTTTTAGCAAGGCATTAGCTGCTGATTAAATTGTAGTCTTTAAGCTAAAGGCCATTTGAAAAAATTTCAGAAAGCTATTTTCATTTTCTTCTTCAGGATTTCTTCCGGCACTTACCTCATTGGATCCAACAGCACACAGCCATGAATGATGCTGGTAATTTTCTAATTGAAACATGTGATGAGACTATTTCCAGAGACCTTAAACAGCAGCTTCTGTTACTAAATGGAAGATGGAGAGAATTGTTTATGGAAGTTAAGCAGGTATATTTTTGTTGTTGTTACTTTTAAGTGTTTACTTTGTCATTTCCATGCAAGCAAGACAAATTTGCCCTGCTAGCAGGACTACATGCCAACTGCTAAAGTACCAACCTGTTCATTGTTATTTAAATTAGAAATGAATCCGTGGTGGTAGTTTCTCTTTTCTTTATCATTTCTTTATCTTTTAGTTACACAAATTTTTATTTTTGCACATTTTCAGCTAGTGTAAGCTGTATTTTTTGATTATGATGTCCAGTCTTGGCACAGAAAATACTATTTATGCATATTCTCTGCTGTTCTTCAAAGAAAATGATTGATTTCAGGTAACTATTGTTATTGTAAGCTCTGTGAAACTAAACAGTGAAATGTTGGAAGTGAGTATTTTTATTTCTCTTTAATGAGTTGCACCATAAGCGGGTGCAAGGCATATTAACGAACTAAGTGCTTTCCCGAGATCAGTAAGACGCTATCTTGTGCAGAAAGAGGCACTGATAGTATGTGAAAAAAATATTTTTTGTTTCATGGAAGAGATTCAACTGATAGGAAAAGAAGTATTGTTTCTATATTGGCTCTTTAAAAAGCAAAGGGAAGATTTGAGATAAAATTCCATAGATGTGTTTCACACCTCATAAACACATTAGAAAATGGCTTTACTGTAGTCAATATACATCTAATGATATTTCCCCTTCCAGTGACTAAATAGCAGTTGCCTATTTGAAGATGCTGAATCCTTTTTCTTTACTGGCACGATTATTTCCATTGCAGTCAAGTTAAATGGATATGCAAATAGTGATTGTCTCTTTTACATTGTAACTTTTCCAAACCATTGACTAGAATGTTGTCAAGATTTATTTGCTGATGGTATTTAGGGTGATTCACTGCGGAACCTGTAATGCCCAGGGTGCAAATGCCTCTTCCCCTACTTGTGCAGCTTTTCCATGTGCTGACTATACGGTTTTCCTCTCTGGCTTTTCACCATTTCTGTCACACAAGACTTTCCACTTCATAAGATCTGTGTTTCCTTTTGCTCTAGCCAGCAGTTCATTTACTGAGATCTCCCATACACTTCAGCTTTTCTAGTCTTTTCATGCTCTAGTCTCTGTTGAATTTTCAAATTTAGTACTGTAGGTAACGAGAAAATAATTGAGACGTTGATTCTAGGTTAGACACAGATGAGAGTTTAATGTTTCCAGATAATCAAAACTTTGAAAACGCTGACCTGTTGTGTGAATGTTGTTCTTTTTAATATCAGCACTATTGAAACTAATGCAGGTGATTAGTGTCTAACTCATTTCGAGGATGAGTTCCCATTATTTTGTATGTTTTTGAGTACAATTTTTCCAGCCAATGATTGCACTGAAAATATGTTAATTCTCCTAAGTCATTACTCAATAGCTAGATAGCCCATTTGAGGTGGTGGGTTTTTTTTGTTTATTTTTACTTTACATTTTCTTAGTATGCTCGAGCAGATGAACTGGACAAAATGAGGAAGGAATACTTGGATGGTGTTGCTCATTTGACTGCTTTTATTGATGGGAGCAACAGGAAATTTGCAGTCCCTGTAGAAGTGTCTTTCCTTGATGTCAAAATGTTCGTACAAGATCTTGAAGTAAGTGTCCTTCTTCCATTCCTTTCCCTGTCCTTCATAAGAGAAACTTGTAAATATTTAGTTCTGAGAGCATAAAATTATTTTAGCATATGTTCTGCATTTTTACTGGATTTTTTTTTACCAGTGGTACTTTTTTTTGTATAATTTCTGTATAGCTAATATAAATCATTGTATATCCTGTGAGTGTCACTTCTAGATCATATTTCCAAATCACTGTCCCACTGGATATTTCTTTCTGTCTAGTTTCAAATCACATACAGGTGAGCTGACTATATTTCTAAGTATGATCCAGTATTCAGTAAAATCAGCAATGAAGACAATTGATAATTGGAATGTATATCTTTTATCTCTTGAGAACAATCTTATAACTGCCATGAAAGCATGAATGCTGTTGTTGAAATATTTTTTTAAATGTTTATTTCAGAATATTAAGCAGAAATTGCCTGCGATGGAAGCTCAGTACAAAATGGTAACAAGAACAGCCCAACTTGTTACAAAAGAAGTTCCCCAAGAGGAAGTGAATGAAATGCTTGGAACTTTGACAAGGATCAAAGAGCAGCTGAGCAAGGTTGCAGAATAATTTTCCTACTCATGTTGTTGACTGTTGAACTAATAAATAATAAGCTCTCCTAAATAAATACTCAGACATATCTGAGCAAATACGTAGTTAATAGTAAGAAGAGATTGAATTCAGGGTGTAGAAAATCTTACTTCTTTTAGACTTCAAGACTACCATCCTTAAATTTAATATTCTTTTCTTGAGGAAGTAACACAGGATCTATCTTAAGAGAGGCAGGTAGCAGCTGTATAAACCCACATGCAGAGGAAGCTGATATTTATTTAATTTTACTTTTTTAACAATTACTTTTCTTTAAAATGGCCGAAGGTTAAGGACTGTTCCTGTACCCTGCTCTATGAATGCCAGCATCTGCTGCCTCCCCTGGAAGAACTGGAGAAACAAATCACACATTTTTATGAATCTCTCGAAAAAGTCAATGAAATCATTTCGATCCTGGATCCTGAAGCACAACCTACAACTGTTCTTAAACAAAAAGCCCAAGTAAGTTTCAAAATCATCTTACAAAGATTTGCTGGCTCTGAATATTTACAATTTGCTTTTAGGAATTTTAATTGCGATACGGTAAGCTGAGCAAGTGTTTCTTCATGTTCAGACAACAAATGTAGACTATTGTGAAGTCAGCTAGGCATAAGTATATAAAGATTGAAACCTGTGTTCCCTCCTAATGCCTGTGATTTCAATCCAAGAGGTAAACATGAGACTTTTTTTTTATCTAGTGGAAATTAGACTGAAATATCAGAAATACATTGGATTTTTTTATTAAGCAGATGAACTAACGTGATCAGAACTTCCCTAGGTTTTCTTGGACAATTATGGAAGTTTCTCAGAAGTCTGGAAGTGATATCTTTAAAGTGCATTAATTATAACATTAGGACATTAATTTTTCTACCTGACCAATAAACATTTCAGTCTGCAGGAATTCAGAGCTAGTCAAAACTCCCTTGGAAAGGTAAATGAAAATATGAGGATCTTGCATAGGAATCGTGTATCCTTGTGTATGTGTGGTATATAGCCTAGAAATAGCCCCTCAGAATTGATGTGCACATATCATTAGAGTTGCATTTGACAGGCAATATAATAAAATGAATTTTTTTATGGGAAGCTGAAGCCTTTCAAAGCCATTTAGAGTCCTTTACAAAAGAAAAAAAAAAGAAGAAGAAGAAGAATTAGATATATATATATATTAGTTCAAGCCTATAATGACTTTGGAGCTTGACTCAATAGTTCAACAAGAAGGGTGTTCTCTTCCAGTGACTTCATGCTCTGATTGTATTTGGCTAAAAAATTATCTAGTGAGCTTGAATCAAGCCAGTCCATTTATCATCCTGCACAAACACTCTTCTGTTTCTGAACACCATCTGAGTCTTGTGTCCAACCTGCTGCTTAAGAAGCAGCTCATAAGAGGGGTTCATTCCTCTGCTTCTGCAGGTAAACCTGACATGGAATGTCACAATAAAAAGACATGTTTCTTCTGCAGTAATTTGCCATCCAAGGAACTAAAACCTCCTTGGTTATAAGGAGGGTGCTGGTTTCTGCTGATCAGAGAATCAACAGAGATTTGTGCTGAGGGATGCAGTGTTTCTTCAATGGCAGAACAGTTTCCTCACCACAGGATTTTTTATTCAACCCTTTTTTCAGCCTGTTCAACTACATGCATGTTTTATTTTCTTCTCTCTCTCTCTCTTTTTTTTTAAGTATAATTCTCTTCACTTAATACCATTTGTAATGAAATCTGAATTCCAATAGGTATCATGAAAGGTTAATTTGTTAAAAGGCAAGAAAGGTTGACATATTAACCCAAGTTGTGTGGTCTGTGTTCTTCCATATAACATTTTGTGTAGTCTGTTTTTCATAGTGCTTTAACCTTGGTGCTTTTGTTCTTATCGTTAAAAAAAATCTTCCAGGTATTTTCCCAAACTTTTCTCTCCTTTGTTCCTGGCCAGGGTGGATATATGTTTGTTTTCTTTCTTTCAGGATTTGGTAGCTTATCAAGAAAACTGCAAGAAAGATTTGTCCCTGATTGAGAGAAATAGTCAGAGTATCCTGGAGCGTGTGGCTTCGAGTGAAGCGTTACAGTACTTCCATCAGTCAACATTTCAGAAGAAAGTTACACAAGTTCAGCTTACTTTTCAGGTAATTACATCATACTTTGATCCACATTTTTGAAAGCTTGTTCCCATGCAGCTGATCCATACTACTATATCTCCATTTCATCACTCTGTAGCTACTGTAATAGTAACTTTTGTCTCTGGTGTCAGGTTCTTAATTGAGGATTTGTCTGTATTAGGTAATAAGTGGTCAGGGGCTTGGTGGTCATGTGCTTCATGCAGTTATACACAGATAAGCCTACCTCAGAGAAACCTCAGATTTAAGGAGAACTTTCGTACATCTCAGACTCCTTTGGAAAGAGGAACGTGAAATCCACTTGTTAGGGCTGCACTGTTTTATTTTTTCTCCTGCCTTTGTTATCCTGGCTAATAATCTGCTCCCATATTCCCATATATCCCCTTTCACACAAAGCACGGAATATGGAAACTTTTGTAAATACCGACTGGGTTTTGTATTTCCTCAGAAAATGTCATGGATTGTGTTTGGAAGTTGCAAATGTGTATTTGCATTTGCTAATGTAAAAATGTGTACTTTGGGCTATAATCCCCTTACCTGTTGAGCTCTTTGTTGTTATTAGCCTTATTGAGATGATGGAAGCCCCACCCCTAGAGACAATCAAGGTCAGGCTGGATGGGGCTCTGAGCAACCTGATCTAGTTAAAGATGTTCCTGCTCACTGACAGAAGGGTGGACTAGATGACCTCTAAAGGTCTCTTCCAACCCAATGCATTGTATGGTTCTATTTTATGATTCTATACTGATGTTTTGGGGGCTACTCAGTGCCAGTCTAGCACCAGTCCAGCCCCAGTCCGACATGAAATTAACCATGTTCTTGGAGTCAGATCTCCCGATGTTGGGTTCTATTAATCACAGAATCACAGAATGTTAGGGGTTGGAAGGGACCACAAAAGTGCAGCCCCCCCACCAGAGCAGGAACACGTACGATAGGTCACACAAATACTCATCCAGGTTGGTTTTGAATGTCTCCA
>NW_009712157.1:0-4640 GCF_000703405.1 Apaloderma vittatum
TATGTAAATATGTGAGTATTCAATTTTTCTTTGATCTGGTAAATTTCAAAATAGCAAAATCTCTTAATTCCATTGGTTAACTCAACATCTTTAAATACCATTCCCTTTGTTTTATCAGGATAATATTTAGTTGATAGTGTTCTGATTCCACCCCCCCTCTTACTGTATGAATAAAATAATTATTAGGACACTTACGGTTGATATATATATTATATATAGCTATAGGACATGGCAGTATCAGTCTTTAAATTTTAGAGGTGCGTTTATCCCATTTAGTTAATTGTGAAACTTGCCATGTGTTTGTGGTGGTTTTTTTTTTTTTTTTTTTTTTGTTTTGAATCAATGAGATGTAATTTTGAAATTTTTTTTTTCACCCCTCTCCATATTGTTTGAAAGTGGCTGCTTAAAGTACTTCAGGACATACATTGGACTAATGCATGGTATTTTTGTTACCCATGCAGCTTTTTCGTGCTATGGCTGGTGCCTGCATTTTAGCATGTTTGACCGTATTGATTTCATGTTGAGATGCGCTCATATGTGCTCTGGATTCCTTCCAGCTTAATTGGTGAAAAGCTGGGGCACGTTTATCACTTCTCAGGAAATGCTTAATTGCCACTAAACTCTTTTCAGTTATGTTTTAATTTTTTAGACTAATTTGCTGTGATGTATGTTGGTTTTAAACTTTAGTATTTCTAACCTATATTACAGTCTATTATTCAATGCTATGTGGCCATTTTTAAAAGTGTATTTTAAAGTCAGATTAATTTTTTTTTAGAGCCCCAGGTATTTCTGAAACCTCAGAAAAACACTACCACTGGAGTTTTAATTGATATGCAACAAAGTAGACTTTACTAATTAAAATCAAGATGCTGTGCTTTTGCTACATGGACCTTTACATGGAAAAGTAGGTCTTACACATTTCCTTTTATTGTTCAGCGTAGCAATTGCATCCTTACAGGGTTGTAGGTTGGTGGCTTACAGTTCAAAAAAAAAAAAAAAAGGGAAAAAAAAGAGAGGGAGAGAGAGAGAGAGAGCTGCCACCAGCCCCGAAGACAGACAGTGGGCTTTCGTCCCTCCGACACCCCCAGAATACTAATCAGGAAAGTCAGACCCTGGAGGTCAGGGAGCAAGTCAATCATTCTAGCGATCGTCTCAGTGTGGAGGATCAAATTAGCCTGAAAAATTCAGCTGCTGGGAGGAGAGGGCGAGCAGCTGTCAGGGGCAGCAGCGAGATGCACTAATGAACCAGATGAATAGTGCAAAAGCTTGAAAATAAAAACAGGACAGTTGACATTTTTCATCTGTCAAAGCAGGAGATGCATGAAAATATAGTATTCCTGTTTTAACTCCTTAGGGGATATTCGGAATTTTTTTTAACACTCCGCAGCATTCGAACAAAAGTACTTTTTAATGAACACCTAGAGTACAAAAATGACTATCTGTGCATTTATTCTGAATTTCTGCATGCATACAGACCCTGCAGTTGATTTTTTTTATTTTTTTTCGGTCTTTAGCTTGCATTTTTAACCTTCTTTTTAAGGTACGAGACAATGTCATGTAAATCCCCAAATTAGCATTAATTTGGCAATTCACTTATAGAAAATTTGGGATGAGCGTAGGACAGCAACTGCAGCGTGCCGTTTGTTTTGGGGGGGGCTTTTGAATGATTTACTCTTGCTTGAAGGTAATACAAAAAGCACCGAGCTCTGGTTTTTAACGAAATATAAAGCAAAAGCTGAGAGAATTCGGGCCATTTTCTTCCGACGTTTTTCGCCAAGCGGTGTCGGCGCGTGGATGGGAAAGAAAAAGCTGCTCCCTGGAAGACCACAAGACAGATGAGAGCCATTTTCAGCTTGTCCTGTCCCTGCTGAAGCTCACTGAGTAGCACAGCATGGACCAGCGTGTTTCACACACACTCTGCCTGTCTGGGGAATGTACACATTGTCCTTCCAAAATCAAACTTATTAGCACATGTAGAAAAGGGTGACTGACTTTGGGGCAGCGCCGCGCGCCGAGCGGCGTTCGCGCCGCTGCGGTTCAAAGACTTAGAAGTCTTTGAGCAGAACGGAGAGGACTTTTTATTTTTTTTAAATGAATTTTGAGATTTGTAATGCTGCTAACCGTAGCGTTTGTTTCCGCCTTAAATGTCAAGTTGTAACAGCGTTGGAAAGGAAAGCGTAGATTTGCTAATGCTGGTTTGAAGCGTTTATAGAAGTGCTCTCCAACAGATATTTTTGTATTGCAGTTATAAATTATAGCCGCTGCTACCAGTTTTGCACTTCTGGCGGTGTGTACTTTTTTATTTTTTATTTTTAAAAGTATTTTCAAATAACTTCCTGAATTTTGAAGTTTTGAGGTTTGGGTTTTATTTTTTTTTTGGGCAGGGGGAGTATAGATGTTATCTTTAATTTTTTTGCTTTAAAAAAAAATCCACTGTATCAAAGTCTAGTTTCAGTGGCTTAATAGCTATGGAAGGTTACAATAGCTTAATAGCTATGGGAGGTTACAAAATCTACTACTGTTAACCAGCATTGTCAACATATGGTATTGCTTTACATCAGATTGTTTTCTTCCAAAAGGTCTTCAAAGGAAAAATTATATTGTGAGTTTTGGTTTGTTTTAGTTTTTTTTTGTCTGCCTCATCATGCAAGGATCCCCCACGCTCACAGCAGTATTGGAAACTACTTTTTTTTTCTCATATTCTCTATATAAAGCTCTAATGATATACAATTCAAATATTGCAATATAAGGATTGTGGCAGGTACGACTGTGCAACACAGGACGAGTACAGCCCCTGGTTACAGTAATAGTTTTGGAACTTCTGTTTTTAGCACTGTGCCACTTTTAAGGAGGGCATCGGAAGTTGGTAAACATCACTTTTGATTTGTTAATATTACAGACTGTGACAAAACAGGCTTACTTCAGGAATACAAAAGAAAACTGTATATTTTCTTTCAACAGATGGCTGCATTGCAGAGCCCCTTTTATGGTGATAAAATGAACTTGTACTCCCTGTGCAAGAAGATAGAACAGTGTGACTACCCACCTCTCCCTTCAGATCACTATTCAGAGGAAGTAAGTAATTTCTCCTTTGCATGGGCTAGATCCTCAGCTTCTGCAGGCTGGCACACGGCCAGGGGCGTAAATGGCCTTGTGTGGTTTTATATTAGTTGCAGATTATGGCCGTAAGTGTGTGCTTGTTGAACTCGCTCAAACGTTGCCGTCAAAACAAGTCTCTGAGATGATTTTAAATTTAGGGGGATTAATGATGGAAACCTCAGACTGTTAGCTTCTTAATTTCCTTGGGCTTTCTTGCAAGTATGACAAAACGCTTTCCCAGAATGCACAATGATGTGTTCCACATGCCAGAGTGGGATTGAGTCGTACATCTGCGGGATGCTTTTCTAAAAGCGCAACTACGCAGGTTTATGTCGCGCAGTAAATTAGTGCTCTCGCCGTGTATCTCTAGGGGCTTGCATTAAAATAGATATAATGTAAAATATAAAAATGAGTTGTTTAGTTCCCATTTGTCTGCATTATAAAAACTGCGCTGTGCTGTTCAGTACAATTGAAAGGCAGTTCTTTTGCAAGGAAGAGTGGTCCTTGACAACACTAATAGTAAATTTTGGAGAAATGTAGGCAGACATAATATAATTGAATTTGAACAACATAGTTATGTATAGTGCATGTTTGTTTTAAGCTGATAGGTTAGCAGTTCTTTACTGTTATTAATGCATTTAAAGGGGGAGTAGTTGCTTTCTTTTAAGCTCTAAAATGAAAAGAAGCTAAGTAAATATTTTTTCTTAGTGTGAGTAACAGAATGAAAAAATATAAATGCACGTGTGTTAAAAATTCTGAGATGCCAGTTTTGAAATACTTTCCCGCTTTGAAAAGAACAGGGCAAACTGATAGAAGCTGTGAACCAAAGGACACATATTAGTAACCAATTCTAATTGAATTGAGCCTACGTGAATTAAAGATTACTTTGAAAACGCAAATAAACACAAGCACTGAAATACTTTCAATAAACATAAAGTGTTGTGCAATTTCATTTATAAAGTAGGAGTTGTAATTCTGAACCTTAGATTTTTTTTTTTTGCATTCAGAGACGGTGATTTGGCTATTAATAAAAGATTACCGCCCAGTGTTTTGTTTTGTGTTTATAGTGACAATTTCTCCCTTTTTATGAAACAAACTGGACTTATAAAGCTAATTCAGTGACGTTACAAAGGGCGAGGTGCTGATGCATTGTGTAATTTAGACACTACACTTCTTTGTGGGTTTTCCAATTAGTCACTTTACGTTGGCCATTTTTAATTATTATTTATTGCAGCCTATAAATATGGCACTTCATATAACCAACTTCAGAACCGGAGGCCTAGAAATACAGTAGGGTGTGAACAATAATGCAAAATGATAGCAAGAATGTCAGGGGCCGTTCTTTGTTGTGTCATTCATGCTGTCTTCCTTTTTCCACGAAGCGCATGAATATTTCACATATCTGCGTCCTCATCCTGTATTCTTCTTGACTAATTTTCAGACTGTCTGAATTTGCATTTCACATGGTAGCTGATTAGGAGATGCCGAGTGCAGCGGCGAAGCCTCAGCAGGCGGGTTCCATGGTGACCTTTAGCAGGATT
>NW_009712157.1:4671-44714 GCF_000703405.1 Apaloderma vittatum
GATACCACTGGTGGTTCGTTGAAGTTGGCCTGCCTGCAGGGCTACTTCGCTGCAGCTAAGTGTGAAGTTGGATACGCGGATTCCCAGCCAAGGGGCAAATATCAAAGTCTGGCCCAGATAGAAGGTCTTAGAATTTGGATGGGGAAAGAGATTCCGCCTTTTTGCTTTACATCTGTATGGTTTCTGGTGTTGAAAACAGATGCAAAGCAGAACATGCTTTATTGCAAAGCAGGTGCGTACTTCTGCGCCTTGGATAAACCAGTTATTTGCAAAATACACGTTATTTTAAACGTCATGAGAGAATCTGGGCTATGATAGGTATGAAGAGAGATAGGAAAAGAGTTGCTTAAAAGAATTAATCAACTATGGAAACTGTGATGGAGACCTTTCTATGTTCTGATACAAAGACTTCAGCTTCACTAAGTTACATGGAAAAATAGGTAAGTTTATTAGTTATTGCACCAAAATAGACTTTTTTTTTTTTCCACTTGTATGAAAAATTACTGTGCTGGTACGAACTGTAAAAAGAAATTGAAACAAAAATTCAAAAAAGAAATTTGACAGTGTTACCTGTCACGTTAGGATACTGTCCTAAATGTTTCACCTGTACCCTGCTCTGGCAGGGGGGCTGGACTAGAAGATCTTCTGAGGTCCCTTCCAACCCGCAGCGTTCTGTGATTCTGTGAAATGTAGATATCGAACCTCTATAACACACCTCACAGTAAAGATAAGGGATCACTGAACAGGAAAACCCTCTTCATATTTTATAGCAAAGGATTTTCTGAAAGAAAAAATTCACAGCATCTTGATCTCTGCATCCTCTGACATAGGAGTGTAATAGTTTCATTACAAAATACAAGACAAGAGCTTTTTAGGAAGCAGTCATTTTAATGAGTTTGAAGGTGTGACACTTTTTTTCCTATATTTTGAACAACCAACCTGTTACTAATGTGTTGCATCTGTGTCATCAGAGATTAGTGTGATAGAAAGATGGACAGATGGATTTTTTTTTTTTTTAAACCTTTGATTAAAAATCCGAGTAGTCTAAGGTGTATTTTCACAAACTATTGCTTCAGTGGTAGAGTCACAAGCCAAGATATTCAAATGTTTAACAGCTTAGGGTTTGTCCATTTTCTAATTCCTTAAGAGTATCTGGTACTCGGGGTGAGTACTTGGTGTTTACCGCAAGCTGTTCTGCTTTAGGGAATTCGAAGCTGGGGATCCCTTGCTCCTCCCAATCAATACTCCTGTCAGCCGGTATGAGTATCATGTGGCTTTCATGATAGATGAAGCTTTTCAATCTTCACTTTGACTCAAGCGCGCTTCTGATGCCCGTAGCCAGCCTCCTACCCTGATGGGAAGGCTGAAGGGGCCAGCAGGTCCGCAGTGGCAGTGTTAGTTGCCAGTAGAAGGTCTTGAGAATAACACCAAGAAAGGGCTTCAAGAAGGTCTCCTCCATTTCAGAGTAAGAATAGCTTTGTGGATTTTTTTTTTTTCCACACCCAAAGTTTCCTGGATGAAATTCCCTTTTTTTCAGCTGGCTGACAATGCGAGGTACTTGCCTGTCATATTCCTGTCTTTTCCCTTCCTCCTGACTCGAGTGATAATTATTTATTTCATAGCTGAAAAACCTGCTCAAGTTAAAGAAAGTGTGTCCCACTGCTCCGATGTCAGGCTAAGCTCCAGGCTAAAGGCAGTCATTGTGCTAAGTGCATGGAGGAGGTTAAGAACAATAAGCAGCCAAAGAAGTTTGCAGCTTGGGAGTGCAACAGGAGGTCCCTCCAGCTCAGTCCCAAGTCTGCTCTGCCTGTTGGCCGGTCTGCTCTGTCCAGATAATGAAAAAACCTACCCTTCGTCTAATGGCAGTCTGACTTTTGAATCCCAGTGCCTCTTCCCATGGTACTGTCAAGTTCTTCTGCTACATTGGAAGTTTTATTAATACTTGAGGGGTTGACAAACAGATTTCAGGTTTATTGAAATGGATATTCCTGTAGGAGTTAAAGAAATAGTGCTATGACCAAGTATTAGCAGCCAGCATGGTCCCAGTTTCGATCCTGAAAGACTCTCTTCCTGTGGGACTGTCTTCATCCTGTAGAGCAAAATTAATTCATCTTCTTCCACAGGTTCACTATTCAATAATAAGCCTCAGAAAAGCTCAAGGATTTTGAAATTACTTGGGAATCTGCACTATTATTGTGCAGTGTCCCAAGCGCAGGCTTGATGTTCCTGCCTTACAGCCGAGACTCTGGACTGGGGAGAGGAAAGGAGATCTTGCAGTAATAGCAGTCATCGATATTTAAATGTTAAGACTCCCAGCTAAAAGAGCTCCATGACTCTTGTTTATTTTATTACAGGAACAGGGAAGGTTTGGCATTAATTGAGCCCGTCACTTTTGCACTATGCTGGGAAGTGAATTTCTGAGTAAACTGACTCAGTATGTTACTGCGAACATATTCTTGTAGATCCTTTCTTTCATCCTAACAGTAGTAGCTACATAACGCATTTTGGTTAGAGTGAAAAATAGGAAGCTGCAAAAAGCCGCCAGTCAGGACACCATGTGGGTGAATGGTTTTTGCAAGTGTACTCCCAGGGATTAATAGGACCTGAAGCCTTGCAGGTACTTCTGAGTGGTGATGCCATTTTGCCACAGTGTCTTTCTACGCGATGAATCTTCTTGGCCATTTTGTTGAAGCTTGGATTTGTAATACACAGTATCAAATAACAAGCCTTCTGAAGGAAGGCTTCCTGTTTAATGATTTAACAAACAGCTTGAGTTCGAAATTGATTTTTAGGTGATCAAGTTGAGTTTAGAGAACAAAATTGGTATTACCTGCAGGCCAGGATTGGAAAGGCATGAGAAATCTACTGGAAGTAAACGTGCTTTTCGCAGGTAAACTTCTTGAAGATGTGCTGTTCTACCTACAGTAAAGTTACTGATAGCTGGTGAAAACAGGAGAAAGAACTATTTCCCCTCTGATGATAGCTTTATAGGTTTCAATCCTTCAAGGTCTTTTGCTAAGACTTTATTTACTGTATGCACTTCTGTTGAAGCCATGGAAATCTTCACGTAGAGATGGAAATGTGTACGTACAAGATCCCGTGTTGTATTCAGCAGATAAATGAGACTTGTATTCTCTTTACAAAATGTTTACTTATTTGAGTCTTAATTTCAGGCTTGAGGTTTTTGGATGTTCTTCAGTCATTCCCGCTTTCTGTGTAGGCTGTCTGAGGTGTTGCGGAGCGAGCTGCTCAGCTCTGCTAATACACTGCGCCTGTTGCTTACACTGTGTCCCACCTATTTCTTCTACAGGAGGTTGTTTTACTTTTTGCTCTACATATTTGTATTAACGTGGGCATTTATTATTTCTTACAGTGCTTCATGATTTCCAGCACTCTATTCTCCAAGTGTTTCAGTGTTACTGTAGGCCTAACAGATTTTTCTGTTGGGGTATTATTCTGTTGGGCTATTTCTTGATTGCCAGAAGCAATATGATGGATTTTATAACTCCATTAGTCAAGATACACTTAGCGTATTTAAGATTCAAATAACAAGTCTGTTACAAATTATTTTGATTTATGAAGTTTCTCTTTCAATCTAACAATCTGACCACTATCTTGAGAATTAAATTTTAAATGTTAAGCTTTTCTTGCTAAAGAAGGGGAATGTCTGGTGACGTAGCTTTTGTATTGCTAAACAGGAAAAACCTGTACACTGTATACAGATTGCAATGTTTCTGCAAGGGCCAATGGACAGAGTTTTTAACAGCGTAATGGAATGTTTCTTACTTCTGGACTTTGTATTACTGTGTGCTTAATCTTCTGAAAAGTGAAAGTGGCCTTCTTATAAAAAGCAGGAAGGAAACTTTGATGACAGGCTTGGATATGCAATCTATGTTGCTTTTGAATAGACACAGTGATGAAGTCGTTCTGTGTTAGTTGCAATAATTACAGATTTTTTTTTTCGATCATCATACCCGATAGTACGGGGAGGAGATTGAATCTAATCTGACCTATTGCCACAGAAAGATGGATTGCAAAGGTTTTTAGTGTTTCTTGGTCCTCTCTCCCAGTGCTAGAAGGACATCCAGGAGGATTTGGCAAAGCTGCTACAAGGCGTAAAGGAGGAGTTTCAGAGCTGGTTAAGGCTGGTAAATGTTTTAATAAGTCATCATGAGGCAGAGGTGTTCCACCTTGAAAAAAGCTCTGGACATGCACACAGTTCAAAATATCCTCGTACACAACTTAAAATATCCCTGTTGAATAGCCCCATCAGAAGATTATCCAGACGATACATTAAGTCCTCATGTCCTAAGTTCTTAGTCACATCAAGGGAGGAAGGAAAACCTGCTACTCCTCTGCCAGTTAGTGAAGGCAGCGAGAAGTACACGAGTGGTGTGGAAGCTCTTTGGGGTTGCTTCTGCTGCGTATGTGTGCTGTAGGAGGCCCCAGCAAATTATGGCATTTGTGGAAACGTGGTTTTCGAGTCCGAGTGATTTGTTTATTCCCAGATAGAGGCTTCCCTGAAAATATTTGTTAATTATGTCCTTCTTTCCATAAAGAAAAAACCAATAGTCAATGATCTAATCCTAAGAATAGATTCCAGGACATAGACCAAAGGTTATTTATTCCAGTACCCTGTCTCCAACAGTGGGCAAGTGGAGTGAGAGGGCCAGCATAATGCCATATTTCCCCAAAATTTCCAGCTTCCAGTTTTAATTTCAAACATTTCCTTAGTTAGAGGGAAGAGCCTTTATATATGCCATATTAAATAGCCTTCAGTGGGCTTAATTTGTTTAATTGCTTTCTAGATACGTGTGTACTGGTGGCTTCTATCAGCAGGAGGTTCTGCAGGTTAAATGTGCATTATAAGGAGGATCACAGCCTTTTTTTTTTTTTTTTTTTTTCTGGTACCTGGCATGCAGCAAAGCCATTTAGTGCTGGCTTACTGGTATCAGAAGTGAATGAACAAGCAGTCCCAATTTACCTTCTCTAGGTAAACCCCAGCCTTCTGGGGTTTGCAGGCATAGCCTTCCAAAAGCACAGGAATTTTAATTTAAATGCTGTGTAACGAGACTAAACACACGTCCGAAGTTTTGTGTTAGAAGGATTAGAACTTAAATCTGCTTTTTTTTTTTTTTTTTTCTTTTTCCTGGACGACAGTACAAAATGTGCAGGTCGCAGGAGCACGTTGCATAGGTTCTTGCGTAAAACCGTGTGCAGCGTGTATCGAAAGAGGGAGGGTGGAATGTGTTTATGGGTAATTTTTTGCCAGTCTTACTAATTTGAATTCAATAATGCACAAATACTACTCATAAGAAAGCCAATGATCCTGTCATTTTTCTTTTCCCAGCTGCGACAATTAGTTAATATGTGCATCAACCCGGATCCAGAGAAGCGGCCGGACGTAACCTATGTCTATGACGTAGCGAAACGTATGCACGCACACACTGCGAGCAGCTAAGCAGCCATCAGATCATGAAGAAAAGAGCAGAAATAACCAAGTATTTTAAATAAATCATCCCACCTCTTTGTGTATTATGGAAATGTAATTATTTGAAGCTTACTGTTGTGCTTGGAATTGTAAACCCATTTATATACAAGCCTTGTTCTGTTTATTTCTATTTTTTTTTGTACTTTTTACTAACTTGGAGTTGTACAACAGGTTTAAACACGTCAAGCATAACTTTGAGAGATACCGAGAACCACTGTGTTCCATGTTAAGTGGGTTCAAGTATATTTTCTCCTATAACAAAATTGTATTCAGTCGGGCCTCAGCTCTAAAACACAGTTGCACTTTTGCACATGATACAGATATTAGGCTTATTATCCAGAAGCAAAATATCTGAATCTCTCACCTTTTTAGTAATTTATGGAAAGTATGAATCAGCACAGTTTATGTTATTCTTTGTTCAAGGAGGAACCTAATTATTATAGAAGGGTAATTGCATTTTATATTGAGTTGTAGTTTGCGGTTCTTGGTGAAAGAGTAGACGGGCGACGGGATCAGTTCTTTGCTTGCCAAAATAGTTTCAGGACAAATTGTCATGCTGAAATTTTCCTGTAACATCCTTCTTTTTTGTTCTGTTATTATTTCATAATGCACGTACAACACTGGTTGGAGGTTTTCTGGGGAAATATAAGGTGTTGATTCAGCAAACTGATCATTTTCGATGGACTTGTGCAGCACTGTCCCGGGGCGATTGGAGTCGGCATGGTTAAGTCTTAAAACCATGCAGATGCTTCTTGTAGTAAATGGATTTCTTTTGAGGCTGTATTTATGAGAAGGTCTGATTCAAAGAAGAAATCTTTAAGTGAAAATTTCCCAAATGTTTTTATAAATATATATATATATATGTCACTGTTTGTAGATTTCTATATTTAAAATAATTTGAATGATCTTACAGTATATTTAAAATCTAAAATTTTTTTTTTCCAAATACAGAAGTCTTTTGGAAAAGGTGTGATAGTGTAGTATAACACAAAATGTATTCTTCGTGAATATCTTTTTTTTTTTGGTATACTCTATCCTGAGAATTAGTTTTATATTTAGCAAAAGTAAATTGTAGCTCTTATGTTTAAGAGAAAGTTGCGACGCCTTCATTTGGGAATTAAATATATATGCAAAATGTCTTACAAAATCTTTATTAGTTGAAAAGGAAATTCAGAATATTTTTGTTAGACCTTAGTGCCTTTTTAGATGTGCTTAAATACTATTTTTATTGTTAAGGAAGATGTCTCGGTTTTAAATGTTGTAAAAATAGAAATTTATTGTGTTTCAAGACTGAGCATTTTATACAGAACTGTCAGAACATTGTTATTAGCGGTGATATTGCTAAGAAGCTGTTATGGTCAGTTAAATCTTTTTCCTTATGTGCGTAAAAAGTTAGTTTAAATAAAATCAGCATTACTTACATACACTTATAGGTTATATATGCAATCAGTTCCATGGATGCTTGTTTGTTTTTGTTTGTTTTCTCTGTGCAGCTTTAACTTTTGATTTGATACAATGCTCTAGAACTAAAAATCCAGCTATGGGGTTTATGGATGAAATGTTCAAACTAGGTCAGTTTTTATCCTGGTTTTGTGTTCTTAAAACAACAAGTGCTGTGGGAGTTGTCTGGCAGAATACAGGAGTTTTTAAGTAGCATGTGCCAGATCATCAGCTTACCTTGATACACTTTCTATTTTTATTTTAATTTTTCTTTCCACATTTTGTAGGATGAATCCTTAGTTTTCCTTGTAGCTTCTGTGTGTACTTCATCTTGCAAGACTTCAGTGGAACAATTTGTAGGGAGGAAGTATTTGAGGAACCTTGGCTTGTGTCTAGCAATCTCTAGTTTTGTTTTCATTTATTATCTCATTACTGAATTTTAAAAATTATGGTTATATTCGATAACAATAGTTCCTATATCATAGAATGAAATGGTTTGTATTGGAAAAGGCAGCACAATACTTGATTGACTGTAAGGATTAGCTTTTAATATGCACAAGTGCTCCTTTTTGTTCTTGAATATACTAGAACATTTAAAAATCAGTGGGGAAAAACCCACCAACAGTCAAGCTATTTTTTTATTGTTGTTATGTTAGTATTTATGATTAAATCTTGTGCTGAGGAAAAGTAACATCGGTTCGGATTGTAAAATCTGTAAAGTGAATGGCACAGATGACTCTGGTACCAAACTTTTATAATTAAGAAGCCCATATGGGTTACTAGGTTGGCTTAAGTAACTGGGGATTGTTGAATCTATTCCCTAGGTAAAGCACCTAGTAATATATGAAAATAAGTCTCTTTTAACACTCCCATGTGTGATACACACTTAAAAAATTTTTTTTTTTATAAACCACCATTCTGTTTTTTATGTGTTGTTGATGGTGGCATTTGGCACTATTATTTTAAGCTGTGGCATTACAGGTTTATTTTTTTTAAAGAGAACATGTTAAACTTCTATCCAAAATGTCTGGCTAGCTCCTCCTTTTGTTGCAATAATGCTCCAGTATTAACTTGCTTTGGGAGGGAACTTTGTGCTTTGAATGACATTGCATAAAATCTTTGCCTTGTATTGAAAGCTCCCTCGCTGTGCAGTAGTCTAATAGAAATACGACACACAGATACTAAATATAATGTAAAAACGATAGTGTTTCTATGATTTTTTTTTTTTTCCAACCTCTTCTTGTTCCAGATATATCATGTATGTTACTGTAGATGCTCCTTATCTTGTGGACAATTTACTGCTTCCAGTAGTTGACTATAGGTGAGTTTTCTTGACTGTAACAAAAGACAGTACGTTGAAAAAAGTATTTTTTTGTACTACTTGTCAAAAAATTACCTGAATTACTACTACTGATATATTCACGATTAACCAAAAAAACTATTTTTATCTAAAATTTAAAAAGGAATCTTATTTTTTGTTTCCGAAACCATACAAAAATACCCAAAAAGCAGAAAAATAACAAGAAGCTCCCCTGATGGCCCCTGTCCTGTGAGCTCTTGTTTATAGGTGGGCTGGCTTGTATGTGATTTCAGTTAATATAAGTGAATCTCATACACACACGTGAATAAATGCTAAGCAGTAGGATGTATGGAAATGACTTGCTCAGCTCACTTTTTTATATTTTCTGTATGCCACTGGTTTGGTAGCAGGGAATAATGTGTTTTTACCCCCCTCTTCTGCTGCACTTTCACGATCCGGTTATCAATGGCAATCGAAGTATGTTGTCTTTTGGTAATGAGCAGAAACTTTAAAAACATGCCAATATACCCGAAGATGAAATACAGTGTTAGAAGTGTCAGAGAAGGCTAGTGTTTTATTCATGCTCATGATTAATAAAGCCGTGGAATAAAATTCTTGACAGAGGCTTGGAGATGGAGAAGGCCTTGTTATGCCGGTGGTTCTCAGATATCTCCAAATGGGACCCAAAATCGTGGTGATGTTTGTTTTCAGCGATCCGTCCGCTTAATCTCTGCTGTTATACAAGATGAGAATCTTAATGGCTGAATTTGAATGCGGATGGTGAATGCTGCACCAGGGATTTGAGCTTCTAGGAACGGGAGGTTGATGTGAGGGAGAGCCAGTGAAGGCCTTCAGGTCTTGCGTTTTGGAGAGTTAATTTAATGTGCTAGTAGAAGTGCTGGATAACAGAGTCCAAATCACTGCCTTTCCATGATTTTTAATACTTCTTTAACAGTCAAAATTTTTTTCCAGCTCTGCCATATCTCCACATCACCTAGCTAGTGGCGGTGCTGGCCTTATGCATTTCTGATCTTTGGCTCGGTCTGGGTGAATAACTAAGCCTTTCTGCCAAGATCATCCAAAGAGGGAAATAAAGGCACTGGGCCTGCCCGGCGGGGTGTTTCTCATGTTTCTGAACACAACTCAAATATAGATTTTTTTCAGGTTCTTTTTCCAACTTTACTCCCTTCCCTGCACCTTGTTCTTCAGTTGATGCTTTTAAAATATTGCTTCCCTTTCATATTCACTTCTGAAGTCCTGTGATTCCTGTCCTCTGCTTCATGTATCCTGTTGTCTGCTCTACCCTCCTCCTGATTTGAAGTCTGCTACGTCTAGTTTTCCTGGCAGCCATTGCTAAACTCAAACCGTTTCTGCCTTCTCAAATTTTATCCTTCGCTGTGGGCAAGCCCTACTTTTTTTCCCCCTGATAACTGCTTAACTCCATTGTTCTTCATTCTGTTTTTCCAGCCTGATGCCTTTGATTTCTTGTTTTAGACAGATTTTTTTCACTACCCTCAATCATTCCCGTGACCTTGTCTTTACTAAATACTGTTCGCTTTATTATCTCTCATTTCTAAATTCCCTTTCTCTGATCACTACCTGCTCTCTTCCAGCTGATCTGTCTTTCTCTCTCCTCTGCCCTGTCACTCACTCCTTTTGGGATCTCCAGTCTATTAACCTTTCTGACTCCTTTACTCTCCTCAGCTGCCTCCTTCCTTCATTGGCCTCACTTCCTTTGACTCACTGGTCTTTATTTTCATCTCCTGCCTTTCCAAATATCTCTGAAAAGTATGACAGCACAACACAGCTTTGGACGCAGCTTTGCCTTACCAGTTTTAATTGTCCAAATGGATTTCCTAACTACTTTTTGCCCACTGTTTTTTTTCTTGTTGAGCTTGCTAGCGGATTTGCTGATTTAATTCTCCATTCATTCCTGCTACAAAACGTTATCTTCAAAACCAGTCCTGATTTTTGCATGACTAGATTCTTTTCAAAATTGTTTTTCTTTCTCAGAGTCTGTTTCCGAACTGGGATTCTCTGCCTCTTAAGTGCCTAAGTTTGCCTCTTTTATTTCTGTATCTTCTACGCCTCTCTTTCCTTCCATTGAATGACTTCTTCCTCTTTCAATGCTCCTCTCATTTCCTTCCCTAGCACCCAAGTTTCTCTTGCCTCCGTCTTGAAGGGGGTGGCACCCATCATCCTAACTGCTTCTTTTTTATAGTACTTTGCTGTTGATTCTTCATTTATCATCCCCTAATTTCACGTGCCTGAACTTTCTCTCTGCAGTTTGGTTTCAAGTTTTTGCCTTCACGCTTCAGTTTGAATACCCCCCAAATCCAGCACTTCCTTGCCTAGTTTGATTCTCTTGTAGTTCTATCTCCAGATGATTCCTTGAGTATCCAGCCACAGCCTGAGACCTGTTCAGGTTCAGAGATCCAGTTTTTATTCTTAACTCCCTCTGGACAATTTTCTACCATCCCTAACAATTCTACTTGCCTGTTTTCCAGGGCTGCAGCCTTTCTGTCTGACACTTCTATGCCTGTGTATGAAATGGCTCAAAGTTAGCAGTATCAGGTTCCAGCCCTCTTCACTATGTGTGTTCTTTCTTATCTTTTATCTTCACTGTTTTAACCTCTGTGTCATTTTGACTTCTCTTCTCCCTTCAAAGTAGCAAAATTGACAGGACTAAAATCCAGTCATTGGGCTTTAGTTGTTTCGTGTGCTAAAGAAGGAACTCTGCCAAGTTACTGTTTGCTTTGTGTTTTTAAGAGACCAGCATACTGCAAATTTGGTCTTATTTCAGGACTATAGAGCTGGAGTTGATTCAATTCCTCATACTTTTTGAATTTTGGGCCTTGATTTAGTTTTCTACCACTTCAGACACCAAGTTTCTGCCCTTCATTTCTTTTTATTTACTGTATGCAACATTGTCTTTTTTATCCTGCACATACAGCTGACAGCTGTTTTCTTGTTTGAGCAACTTGATTTCAGTGCTTTTACCCTTGTTTGAAGGAAAAATGTGCTTAAGAGCTCCGCTGACTGGATCCAGAGCTTTAGGCACGCTGCTCCTCGTTGTTCCTGTGTCACCCTTACGCTGCCCTGCATGGGTTTCTGTGCAGGAGCACTGACTTCCCAGTTTTAGCAGGTCGTCAGATTTGGAAGACTCTATGTTTGCAGAGACTGGCTGTGGATCACATTGTCTGACCTTCAAGTGCTCATAATTATCCTTGTGTATATGTTGAGATCGAGAGGCAAAATTGTCCGTAAAACTTAAGAAGTCTGGGGCTTTGGGACTGTAGAATGTAGAGCTGAATATCAAGATTGTTTGTGTGGTATAGACACGTCTAATCACTGTTTACTTGCACCAGAATAATTCTTTTCTCCTAGAGGATCAGCTGCTTGTTGGCACAAATCTAAGACTTTATTAGTATTTTTCAGATTTTATGTTTATTCTTTGTTGACAGTATCATGCCATACCATGATTTAATTTGTTCTTCTACAACTGCCTTAATGCTGAGTGGAGGCCTTACACCTTTTGTCTAATTGAAATCTTCTGTTCATATGGAAATAAATGTAGCAATTAGGTGTGTTGAATCCTTCCTGGTAGTTATACTTGCTTTGCATTTAAATCCTGGCAATGGAAAGAAGTCTCAGACTGAACAAAAATGGTTCCTAAGACAGAGTAGAGATGTTTTGGGGGTCCCTGCTTCCTCTCCACCTCCTACCTTCTCATTCTCTGGCTTCCCTGGGGCGATTGCTATGGGCACAGCACTGCCAGCGTATTGAGGACTAAGAGAAACTTGGAAGCTAAAATGTTGATTTTATTTTGCTTGTGTGTCTGCGGTGTCCTTTCTCAGTATGAATAGAAAATCTCCCATTCAGAAATGACCAGGAAGATCTTTGATATTGC
This sequence comes from Apaloderma vittatum, assembly GCF_000703405.1. Classification (NCBI taxonomy): domain Eukaryota; kingdom Metazoa; phylum Chordata; class Aves; order Trogoniformes; family Trogonidae; genus Apaloderma; species Apaloderma vittatum. Next base: position 16,813 of record NW_009712157.1, read on the forward strand.
TATACGGTTCTTTATCGCTCTTTACACATTTGACATGAAAAATGAGTGTTTGCTGTAAAAGAGAATCTTAAAACATGCAAAGGCTCCTAGTTTGCCTTTTAACGTGCTGTTTGTACTCTTCTGTATGCCTCATTTGTTGGTTCTTTGATTTCAATTGTGCTGGACTTGTAAAGACGATCATTAAAAATGAGTATTGCGTTTTCGGGTTAGGTTTTGTTGGGAGAAGGCAAAGCGTTCATTGATTTGTTTTAATTTGGCTGCTGATTGTGCTTGAGTCAAATTGTAGAACCATTCAGGTTGGTGAGGACCTTGAGAGAGGTCGCTAATCCAGCCTCCTTCTGAGAATAGTCAATGAATGCTGAATTCCGACCAGGGCTCAGGGCTTCAGCCAGTTGCATCTTGAAAACCTCTAAGGACAGAGTTTGTACAGCTTCTCCAGACAGCCTGCTCCAGTGCTCAGCTAGCTTCCCTGTAAACCTGATTTTCCTTGATGTCAGTCAGAAACTCCTCAGTTACAAATTGTCTGTTCTTCTGTCACTCCTCGAATGTTCTTTATATTGCAAAAAGGTAAGTCCGATATTGAAACAAATGGAAAACTTAGGATGTTTTATTTTCTGAAACTGTTGCTGCAAACAAATATATATGTTCATTTAGTACTTCCGCATCCTGTATGACATGTACACTATATTCATTTACTACTTGAGTGTAAAATAAAATTTTTGCCAGTAAAACTTGGTTGAAAATTCTGTGATATTTGTGGCTTGGATGTTCTCAATTGTTTACCTTTTTAAATCTACTAGATGCTTTCTGCCCACGTCGATGAAGCATGGAAGTCGTCATCCTGGACATAAACTGTGTTTCTGTCTTCTGGAGCCTGTCTTGAGTAGCTTACCACCAGGGATGGGATGGGAAGGAAGCGAGTAACTAGTGGTTATGGGCACTCTGCTTCTGAACTCTCATGTGCGGTTGGAAATTTGCCTAGAGTCATTTGTGAGAACTGAGATTTCAGGAAGAAAATGGCCTGGGGGGTGGAGGTGGCAGTTTTCAGAGTAATAGTTGGTTTTTTGGTAAACTGTGTTAAATGAGAACTTAAAATTTGAAACTTCGGACCACAAACTTCTTGGAAACAAATAGAGAATATGACAAATAGCTTCAGTTCCAAATTTGACAGAAATTCAGTTTATGAGATGATTTCCTTAAGCAAAAAAGAATTTCTTGATCTTCGAAAATACCATTTCACAGTTACTGATCTGACAGGGCGGTGGCAGCGGCAGTGGCTACATATCATTTTTGTCCTGGAGCTTTGTCAAGGCATCCGTTTCCCTAGACTGGCTCGTGCGTACTGCAGCTGCCTGGCAGCTGGGGCCCTTTGCCTGCCGGGGATGTGGTGACCGAGCAGGCCTTGAGCAGCATCGGCTCCCGAGCAGATACTGGCACAGGGTGGAGCTGCGCCTGCTGCTCCCTTCTCCTGCTTCCCAGCACCAGCCGTGTAGGACAGACCTTCTGATGCCAGCAGACACCAAGAAGGTTAGAGGTACTATGTGAACACACATCTCTGATGTATGTCAAGTTTGCCGTGGTAGAATGTATTTTGGTTTTCATTCGTTTATATAATGACTTAATTCAAAATCTTAAAAAAAAATTTAAAGGAGTTGCAAATAATCGTGTGGATGAGTACCTTAGAAGGTAATTTATTTTTGGAGGGTTCAATATGCATTCTTAGCGATGATAATTTCTCTTGTTTGTTCCAAAACAGTTTTTTTAGAGTCCATACTGCAATCTGTTAAGACTAAAATTCTTTCTGCTGTACTTTTCCTTACTAGATAGGAGGAATTCAAAGTTTGCTTACTGAAGTGTAGGAAGAGCCAAATGCAGTTGCGCTGATTTCGACCCCCAAAGAATTTTTTCTGCTTAAGTCTGGTCTCAGCAGCTGTAACACTCCCACCCGTAGCTGGAAGGGAATTCCCCCAGAGCAGAAGCTGTGCTAGGCAAACGTAAGATAGCTTTCTGCTGACAGCCTTATTAAGTTTTAGTAAGTTTGCAAGGAGTCTTAAGGTATTATTGTGGAGAGTTTTTTGGACGTTGTGGCCTCTGTGATGGGCTTTGGAACGATGGGGGTCTCCAGCTGCAGTATGGACTAGATTGAATTCAAAGGAAAGGCTGCTTGTCCTTTCTCCTCTAGCTGGGACATCTGTACAGTGTGTTTGGGGGCTGAAACACAGTCAAGCTGAAAAATCCTACCTTGGCCGCGAGAGTTTTTGTATGTAGTTTGTGTGGAATATCCAATAATAACAGTAATTTGAAGAGCCACGTACAGGCATCTTGTTGCTGCAGTTTAGGTGTTCCACTCCAGAGCTCATACGGATGCGGGAATTACCTCAGCAGCTTAGTTCTTGTGTAATAGCCGACACTGGACAACAGTTGCCCTGTCCTGTTTTGTTTTTTTTTCTTTCCTGTGGTGTGTCTTTGTTGTTGATTGTTGGTTTTTGATTGCTTTTGGTTTGTTCGCCAAACACTTTTCTCACCTTAAAATTACAGTAAAAAGTTTCTTATATATGCAATAATAATTTTATATATCTGGTTTTATATATATATTAGCAAGGCTGACAAAATCCTGCATTCTTCTTTATAAGGAACATTTGTAAGTTAATCTATAGTCACCCAGATGTACTTGCTACTTACCTGCGCTTGACTGTCACGTCGCACTGTTGTGGATACAAACACATTTTCTTTGTTAAAAATCTAAGGACACGTAGAATACAAGGCATACGGCTTTAAAAAAAAAACAAACAAACACCTACTGCATACTGCAAAATGAGGCAATTATTTGGTCTTTCCAGAAGACGGTTTCGTGTGTGTGGGTGTCGGTGGTAAGTATGGCCGTTAGCAAGGCTGGCGCTGGTTGGAGCATCATTAAATAGAAGCCTGCTGACACTGGCCATTGATCCAGCAGCCAGCACAGGGCCTCTGGGCCACGACATTTCCTCCCCCATCTCTTGCGTCTCTCTGGGGATACCCAGTTGGAAGAAATGACCCACTTGCCTGGAGTTTTTAGAGGCAGCGGGCAGTTCAGTACAAACGGTTGGCTCCAGCTACAAGGGCAAAGGATCACTCGGTTGACCCTTGTCTTGTTGGCATTCTGTTGCTGTAGCGTTTGGCCATCCCTCACAGTGTCACAAATCCCAAGAAGACCTTGTGGAACTCCACCAATGCAGTATTTGGAAAGCTGTCTTTTAAATATGCTGTGATACAAAAAGGTGGTGTTTTGGGCTATAATACTTAAAAAATTTCTACATGTTTAGTGATGAAATGTTTACGATACTTTCTGAGGCTATATTTCATTTGAAAATTGCTTTGTTTTTCATTTTAGAGGTCCCTCCCAACCCCTAACATTCTATAATTCTGTGATTTTCTGAGAGGGTACAGGTTGATGACAGTGGTCCCAGTGGTTGCTAGAAGCAGGTGACTTTCAAGTAACATCCATGAAAAGGAGCATACTACTTCTCATAGATACTATATTCTTCCCATTTGTTGTTGTTTCCAGTTGTGAATGTTTTCTTTGAACAGCTTTGATAGCTCTAAAAAATGGCCACAAGCTCTTACAAAGACAACTTAGGTATTTTAATGCGGTGTGCTGTATGAGAATTTTGCAAATATTTTGCGGTACTGATTTCTGCTTATTTTCTGTAAGAAATTTAAATTGGACACGGTAGGATTTTGTTATTAGAGTAGTACCCAAATGCAATGATCGTGAACAGAATCCCATCATTTCTAAGTGGTGCACCTGTGCGAGATTATTCTTGGTATGGAGTACAGAGTACTGTCATGTAATTAAATAAACTTTTACAGTAAGTTACCTCACATACTGCTTTGGAATGCTGGCAGTCATTTGCTTGCAGCAAAGTATCTTCCAGATGGATAACTTTTGCCTGCTTTGTGGCTTGTTCCTCTTGTTGGAGTTTGGCCTTTTTTTTTCCTTCTGTTTTTTAATTTCTGACTTTATGCAGGACCATCAAGCTACTGCAAAAGGAACTGTAGATCATAATTATAATTTATTTCACAATATTTGAGTGTGAAGTTCTGTGTTTAAATGCAGTCCCCTAAAGAAATTCCTTTTAAATAGGATATTTTGTAGTTCTCTCATGAACTTAAAATATGGTCAACATTACATAATCTCATAATTTTATGTAATGAAAACATGAAATTGGGTTTTTTTTGACTGTGTAAAGTGCCTTGGAGTTGAAATCGCAAAGCAATCAATTGTGTTCTTCAGACCTCTCAATAATTGCCTTTATATTCATTCTTTAAGGTCCTAACTAAGTTGAAATGCAATGTATCATTCCTGGCATTTAATCCATGAAAATGTCCTTGGAGATGTATTATTCTCTTAAAATAAAATATGTGTACCCTACAATGAACGCACACTTCTAGAGGTATAGCAGAATAATTTTTGCTCTGCTGTGGGACATAAATGGGAAACACATACATGCCTCATTTGAAATTGATTTATGTAATTGTCATATGACAACTGTGTTGTAATTTTGGGGCTACTTTTTGCAGACATTTTTATTTTAAAAAAAGTGCCAGTATTAAACTCTTAACGGAAGATGACTGCATGAACTAACAACGTTGGGTCTTTGGCTACTTAGATATGTCTTGTTCAGTTTGTAAATGCAGGTTAAGAAAGAAGAATGGAGCAAGAATTATTTCTATTGTGGTAGTGCCTCTTAAATTTCTAAACTAGCTAAAACTCGTGAAGGCTTATGGCATAGAATATCTATTCTGTTGAACTCTGTGGATGCCCATCTTGGGATGCCATAAAGGGACTTGATTATTCACAGGTAGTGAGCATTTATCATGTGAATGCGGGTATCGCAGATGCTTTTAAACTGGATATGTGAAAACTCAGGTGACTGCTATCGAAAAGCCTGATCTGCTGTTCAGTGTGGAAAACCATGGCACGCTTTCTACCTTAAAGATCCCGAGTGTACAGATCCCTCTGATTATGTCAGTTCCCTTTTTATTTTTCCATGCAACTTGCACAATGTGCGTTCCTGTCGTGGCCCAGGCAGATGTTCCCAGGCAGAATACTTCATAGGGAATTGTGTTAAGTGAGCAGGAGTCCTGGAGGAGTCCAGCAACTTGGGAGCAGCATGCAAACCTCACAACTTCTGCCTTCCTCTTGTATATTCATAGCTCCAGTTTCTGCTCTTGTTCTGGAGTGTAGCCAGTTCCTGCAGTGCCTCTGGCCTTTTTTTAGCATTCCCAATTTCTGTAGGATCCTGCATTTCACACCGTGCTTAGCTCTCAGTTCTGCCTTTTACCTCGTAGCTTTGCTCCATTCTGTGATTTTTCTGCGCTTTGAGAATCTTTCCTTTCAATCCTACGCCCTTTTCACAGCATCTGGCTTGGTAACCTTGTACTTCTTCTCCTAGTAATTTTGGGTTTGCTTTCTCAAGTACTTCTGCTGTGATTTGAGGATGAGATTGCTTTTGTGTTTTTTTTCCCCGTCTCCCTAGTGGGACATTAAAATCCCTTTCCATTCCGCAAATCTGGTAACATCACAAACTACTTTGCTGCAGTCCCAGTTCTAGCGAAGTTGGAGTAGAAGCCTGTGAGCAGACTTTGCGTGGATCATAAAGGATGCATCCCAAAACATCATTTGCACGTGACAGCTATTGAGAAAACCGAGAGGCCACAGTATGCGGGATTTTGAGGGGAAAAAATTTGTCTGAGCTGAGATCTCAAGATTTATCTGAGCTGAGATCTCGAGTAGCTTGCTTGAGCAAGCACGTTTATGAACAGCGCTTGTGCAGCATTACAAGTAACAAAAGAGTTGCCCAAAGGGTAGCACCTTTTGAAATGATTGGGCTAGTGCTGGTAAACTTGCCGTTTTCTCCATCTACATGTCGTCCGTTAATGTTTACTGCAGGGCAAAGCAAATAGTGATTTGTTTTGGTTTTTTTTAAGATGACTTTGTTGGTAGATATGGACTGTATAAAAATGAAGGTTATATAACAAATTTATTTTTCTTTGGTTCAATGCTAAACTTGAAGGAAAAATGAGGACCCGAGAAGTGATATTTTTTTTTTTAAAAAGACACTTCCTTTTATTGTTGCCAGCAAAGATAGCTGCATGTTTGGCTACAGTTCCGTAACATTTTTTAAATTAAAACTTGCAGTTTCTTTAGCTTTTCTTTCATCATGAGATCTGCTGCCCTTGCAGGGATGTGTAAGAGCAGCAGTGTTTTGCAGATTGGTGTTTGTTCCGAGATGGATGTTGTCTTCCACACAGCTATCAATACGCAAATGCTGAAATGCCTTTAAATCCTTCAGCCTGCCTGTGAGATTGATACTTTTATTACTCATGCTTGCTTACTTTTGTAGATCGATATTTCGCAGTCTGTTTGCCCATACAAAATGACTTTCTATTCTTGGCTTAAATGCATGTTGTGGGTTTTTGTTTTTGTGTTTGTTTTTTTTTCTCTCCCCCCCCCCCCCGTTTTCTAACAAATTGCTTCTTTTGATTTCTCAGCCTTGATGGGCCACTGGCATTGGCAGGTGGTGGGATGACACGACGCGGTATGATACGCCAAAGTAGTTGGGCATCACTTGTCATCTCACAGACAAGTGAGGCAGAGGAGATAAGAGAATACATGAGCCTCTCAAATATGCAGGCGAAAAAAATGACATTTTCCAGAGGACAGAAGTCTTTCCCTGTAACTGCCTCCTTCCATCTTGTCCCCAGAGCAGTGGAATTTCTCGTGGTATTTTATCTATGCCATATTTGAGGTCTGGTAGGTGAAACATTTTACCTGTAATAAATATCTCCATGTATAATTTCACTTCTCAAAATTCTTGCTTGCTTTTTGTAGCGTAGAAAAGAAACCGTTAAAGGTAATAAAGGTATAAATAATGATATTTAACGTCATGGCATATGCTGGATGCAAAGTATATGTCTTGCTATAAATAAACCACGTAGTTCACTAGGATTTCGTAAAGAAAAGTCCTTTATGTAGTCAACAGATAAACTTCCCTGGGATGCTTTTGACTGAGGTTTAAAAAGGTTGCTCCAAAAAGTGGTGTAGAACTTTTTCTCCTGACTGCCTCACTTTCAGATTAAGCCCACTAAGTTTTGTGACTGGGTTTTTGATCAGGCTTAATGTCTTCCAGATTGCATCTGCATTGCTAAGGCTGCAGTCTGGCTCCTTTATTTTGGAACTTCCTGGATCTGATGTAGGAACTTGATATTTTTAACAATCTGTCTGCAGATATGTCTAGCTTTACGGTTAATTTATAACAAATTTTGGAAGAAACTTAATTTGGAAAGAAAGAAGTGATGCTTTCCAGTATTTTTTCTTGTAGTGCATTGTCTTGGGTTTGACCAAAATGATCAACTGGTTGTTTCCTGTTTGATAACTGAATTTTGCAGTTTTCTCCAGTCTTCAGAGTTCTTAACAAATTTATAGCATGGGCAAGTACTTGAAACACTATTTCAGTTGCAGTAGTAATTATACAGAAGCCCAGTATTCATTCCAGGTTTGCTGTTTCTTAGATGCTATCTTATCATAGAGTGAGGCAAGAATATCACATTTTGGGTCACAGCAGGTTTGGATGGCATTTTTCTTAGAGTTGTGTGATTATTTTATGCTTTGGCATGGGGCTGATTTAGAGAGAGTGGCAAGTGCAGTGCCCGCTGCCACTCCAGACCCTTAGTAGTCACCAAGGCATCCTCCCCAAATGATGTATCTTTCTTTTTAATAAATATTTTTTTTTGCAGAAGGAGCAGGTGTTAGCTCCACGTACTGGGGACAGGCATCATGCAGCAATACCTGTGTCTAAGAGGGAAACCATTTTAAAGGTATGACAGCTGGGAATTTAAAGGTGGGAACCATAGCTCCAGAAAAGAGTCCCATCTTCCTCTGTGAATGTTAATTTTAAATGCATTTCTGTAGTGACAAAGTAGAATTTCTTGTGTATATCTACCCACATTTAGCCCTTTGTGATGAGGATATCCAAGAAGCAAGCTCTCCGTATGTGCATATTATGCCTGTTGAAAATGAAAGCTAAAAATACTATCAAAAAATATTAGGCAAATCATGATCTTCTAAGGTATTCTTGAACTAAACTATGAGTTAAGAGTTAGAAAACCCTCTGCCCAGTAAGACATGGATTTTGTGGTCTCTTTGTACTGTTAAGATTTCATTTTGGAAACGAACTCCCACTGTCTAAAATGCCATAATGTTTTACAAGTTTGCAGAAGATGAAAATGCTACCAGATGTGAAGTTCAAGGAGCGAGTTAACTACTGTTGTCAGATGGAACAGCTTTTGCTGTTTGGTAACTTCTTACCTTCTCTCCCTTTCTTCCCTCACCCACTTGATTCACTTCACCATAGCAGCTACCAAACCACTCGTCCCTTCTGCAAATAAGCCAGTGTTCCACACGTAGAGGTGAAGGCAGAAGTCTGTGTATTGTACAGTGTATATAATTAAATTGATGGCTGCCTGACTAAAGTCTTTTCTTGAGATGGATTATCAAACTAAACTGCTGTAGTTTAATATAGTTTACTATTAAATGCTTATTCAAAAAGCAGAAGAGACTAATGACTGACTTCGACATAGTGAAAATCTGTTAAGGGCACATAAAAAGGATTGTTAATATCAGGCAGTCTCACCTTAGTGCTGCTACAATGCTGCTATTTTTGCCGTTAACGCTTTTTCTTTTCTTTTTTTTTAATAATATGATTCAACTATATAAAAGGTTTGTGGATTTGAAGCACCTCACAGGTCATTTCCTCATGTGACTTGCTAATCAGCTCTGGCACTTTCATATGTACGGCAGGAACTTTCAGACAAAGGTAAGATTAGTAGCTCACCAGACAAAAGAAAATGGAGGAAAATAATAGTAGCAGTGAGTACACACATCAAGTAAGTGTGGCCCAATATTTTTGTGGCTTTTTTGATAGGTTGCTTTCGATGCTTCTGGGCAACACTGAATGCAGTGGGTTTTTTATCTCTATCCCAGAAGGATTGTTCCAATGGTTCACTTTAGCTTCTGCACAGAATATTACTTTGATACTGTAATAGCTTTGGAAACGCTCTCTTTTGATGTCGAGAGCTGTATGGAACTGTTCTTTTGATTAAGAAACACTCACACACTTGAAAAACCTAATAATAGATGAAAAAAAGAAAAGGAAAAAAATTATCACCGATTGTGCTTTATGAAACTAGATCTGTGGGAAGAGATGCAGAACGTGTGTGCATCTATATCCCTCGTCTTGATCTGTTCTCTTCCTATTGGAAACCCTCACAGTATGTCTGTCTCAGTAGCCCAGGAGCCTATTTCTTTTTTTTCCCCCTCTTCTTTCTAGGACTCGCCCCTTTCTTCTGCCATTGAATGCTCGTGGAGTGAACAACCTGCCTGGCAGCTGGATTATTATATCCCCCTTCCCTCACCCTTGATTGATTGATAAAGATTTATTGCATACAATTTCAGCCTTTTCCATACCAGGAAACCTTCGTTTTCAGCCTGTTCCATACCAGGAAACTTTCATTTTAGCAAGGGGCATAATTGAACTAGCAGCCCACAATTTAAGTCCATTCCCTCATTTGCAATCAGAGCCGGTTCAGGCAAATAAATGGTATAGAATCACGCCAAGATGCTCAGCTGATGTTGGCTGTGTCTGCAGGCAGAGCTCAGGGTAAATGCCTGACACAGTTCAGGCATTTATAAGGCAAAAGCCCCCTATGTTGCTGTGGTATGTCTGTATGATGTCCTGTCAATGGAGCAGCTGCTTTTAAGTCAAAGTCACATTACACAAGAGTTTAGGAGATACTAAGTTAATTTGCCAGTTGAATGGGTATTGGTATTTGCCCTGAAAACATAGATTAAAGCTCCCTTATACTTAATAATAATGTATTTACAGGGAGTTTCGTAATGCTTTTACCTCAGGTTTACTCCTGGAATGCAGTGCTTTGTTTTTGCAAGTTAATCTCTTAATTACTTAAATCAATCTCTTACTTTGAGATAAACTTCTAAGAGGAGTTATTCAGGAAAGAGGGCAGATTGCTCCACTCTTAAGCAAGGAAAATCCTTTTTTTCTTTTTTTTTTTTTTTTTTAAATTCTGTCCTCTGCAAGCAGGCTGTTGTTTGTGAGATCATTTCACATTAAACTGAGAGTCACTGCCTGAAAATGATTGAGAAAGTAAATGGATGAACATTTCAGCTTTAGATGTAGGAACATAGTGTACAGCAAAGATTGCATTTTTGATCATTTTAACGGAGAAAAATAGGGCTGTATGAGAATAAATACGTGCTCAAGTAGATGAGGTGCTGCTAGGCAAAGCAGAATTGGGATGGCAAAGTGTCAGTGGTCATGGAGCAATATATTGACCTGAGATACGCATTAGAAAAAAAACCCTCAATATTTAGGATTTGGCTATGTGCTGCCAGAGTTGTGCTAGCCTGCAGTGGAGTTAGAATTACTTCACTAGTCCTCTCTGTTCCTATATTTTCTTTTCTGTTTCAGGCTTTACATGCCTGTCAGAGGGAGTTTCAGCCGCTCAGGCTCAGGTTGAGGTTTCGTAAGCTGTTAGACCCCTGCTGCTTCACGTGGAAAGCTTTGGGTGAGAGGGGGAAAAGTCAGAACATCGGTTCACATCTTCACAAGGGGAGATGTGATTATTTGACTGCTTCTTCATCCTTGCTCACGGGGCAAACCTCTCAGACAGCCTTCACCACTCCCTTTGAGCCCTTTGTATCTAGCACAGGTACCTTTCCAGACTTTGAGGTGGCTGTGCAACATTCACCCCAGTTTGGGATCTGTGGAGTAGACTGAGCTGAGGCTCTCCCTGGTGGATAAGCGTCAGGGATAATCAGAGCACTAAATGAAGACGCTATGTTCTCAAACACCCAAACTTGCCCTAAGCAGTGTCTAGGGCTTCTCTGAACACCAGACAGCAAAGCAGACTTATGTATCTTGAGAGCCTGTTACCAGGAAATATGTTTTGCAGTGCTTTCTTTGCGGCATTTGGAGAAGTTTTTGATGAGGCATAGCTTGATGATTATTTTTGCAAAGGTTTGCCTTCTCTGAAAAGAACAACTTTAGATTAGAAACTCTATACTTTTTCTTCATGGTATGTATTTTCTACTAGATTTTTAGCTTGTTTTTAACCTGGAGGGCTACTTTTGGCGCAACGTAACAGAGATTACTTGATAGTTTACTTTTGCAAGCATTGTTCATTGTTTACATGGCTAAAAGAGCATCCTTTAAATCTTCAGATGGAAGTTGCTTTTGCTTACAGCTCAGAAGAGGAAACAAAGTGAGAATGGCAAAAAATATTGAGAAATAAATATCAAGAAGATTTAAATATTAATCCTGGCTTAAGAGGCATGTAACCCAAAACAGAAGAGTGAAGTGGAGGAGACCAGCAAAGGTATAATGCTAGTTTTAAGCCACAAAGAAGAATTTTAGTAGCCAGTATTGATGTGTATGATCAGTGTTCTCAAAACTTTAACCAAGAAAGGAACCAGACACAAACTCAGATGATGAAGTAAGAAAATAAGTTTGCTTAGGAGTCATTTAGCCAATAGCTCAGAGACTGTGGGGAAAAAAAAAAATGGAGGGAGCACCTGGTTGGCTACTTTATCCCTTTGGATTTTCATCCATACAAAAGGTCAAGGACTTGGTATGGATTTGTAGGTCTAAGAGATCACCTGTAGCCTCACAGCACTGGCATATTTCTTCAGTCCTGAGTGAAGATACTACTTTTTGGAGAAGTCATTATCCTGTGGAGGGCAGAGGTGTAGCATGTCTGTGTATTTCTGTATGCTGTCAGGTGGGGACGGAAGCAGGCTGAGCGGGATCAGCTCTGTATTGGCCGCTCAGAAGTGGAGAAACATCACTGTGAACTGCTCCTATCTCCAGGTTTATTGCAGTTTGATGTGCAATACAACATGTGACATTTCGCTGTTTGTGATGTGCCTCCCTGCTGCCCCTCCTTCTAAACCTGGACATGAACTTCCAGCATTTAACAAGTGGTGCAAGGGTCGTGAGCAGCTTTTGTTTCAGATATAAATGCATGTGCCATCCCTCCTCCTTCAGCTGGTTGCAGGGGGTTGACCCCAGCTGTGTAGTTCTTCAGGTGCATCCACCTGCAGGGCTGCAGGGCTGCAGGTCGATGTCTCCTCCACCACAGACCTCTGTGGGCTGCAGAGGCACAGCCTGCCTCACCATCATCCTCACCACAGACTGTGGGGGAGCACCTCCTCCTCCTCCTTCTTCACTGCCCATGGTGCCTGCAGGATTGTTTCACATATTCTCACTCTGCCTTCGAGCTGCTGCTGGTGTTGCAGAGCAGCTTTTTCCCCTCTTAAGTACATTATTCCAGATGTGCTAGCACCGTAACTGATGGACTCAGCCTTGGCCAGTGATGCATCTGTCTTGGAGCCAGCTGGCATTGGCTCTAATGGACATGGAGGAAGCTTCTAGCAGCTTCTCACTGAAGCCACCACTGTAGCCCCCTGCTCTGCCAAAACCTGGCCACACAAACCCCGTATGCTAATCCTGAGGTTTCTCTGTCAAAACCTGCTGTCACTTCAACATATTTATTAATATGCCAGTTTGGAGGTACGTGTTTAAATAGTATTTTTAATTGCTAAATGTTTTCTTTCTGCCAAAAGTGTGCCTATTGACAAGCACCAGCCCTGAGCGTCCAGCGAGGCAGAGGTGAGTGAAGCAGAACTAGATCCATGTCTGCTGGAACGAGAATTACCCGGGATGAGGACCCTGCCAGGAACCAAGTATTGTGGGAGGAAAAAAGGCATAGTCTTGATCCACATGTCAAAATTAACGAAGTTTGATATTTTGTGATGTCTTGGCAGTGTAGCCTTCCTCAAAAACAAGGTACGATGCTCTCTCCAGCACATCGCTAGTGGGGAACACTCTGAAATCCCCACCCCTGCTTATTGCAAGGGTACTGGCTGTGGTGTCTTACCTAACTTGCTGTTCTATTTTCTCTGCGTGCAGGATAACTCTTTTGTTCCATTTTCAGCCCACACGCTGACACAGCTCTCTCCCTCTCTCTCTTTCCCCTTACACTGTTGTTTAAGCATGCTGTAAACTTATTCATTCCCTAAAGGCAAGAGCAGCTATCTGAGCAACACTTTGTCAGCATAATACATTTACAGAATGCATATTTATGAACCTTTGAGCCTTTATTGTTCCAGAGGGCAAATAAAAAACATGAAAAGTAGCAATATAGTGTTTCAAAGGTCCCTCAAGGAAAACAAAAGTAGTTGGAAATAAATTTAGGGGAAAAAAAAATTTAAAAAAGCTCTTCTCCAGAAGAGAACGTTGAATTAGCACACACAAAATATGGGCTAGTGAAGACTATTCTTTTCTTCCACCTATCTTAAACTCTTCTAATCCAAGTTTTAAGAAATGTTAAGCTTGAAAAGTGGTGTTAAACTTTACAGAATAGATTAAATGGCATAGATATTTGTAATAGTAAAGCGGATATCTTTAAAGCAGCATGTTTTGCTCAATCATGGTAAAGTAAATACAGTTTTAAAATGGAAAAATGATCATCTTCCTTGGAAACTATGAGATCAGTGCGGTATGTGCTGCCAAATTGCTTGATAAAAGGGCAACTGGAGGAAGCTGAAAGAAAATCAATAAAATGCCCTAATTGTTTTTATTTTAATTGACTCTAGGTTCTTATTAACTTTACAACGTATACCTCAACTTTTAAAATGAATGTGTTGCTACTCATTATTACTGATAATAAAATAAAGCTAGTTAGTCAGTGTTTCTGTTCTTAGATGTGTCCATTAGCTCAACTACGGTAAAAGGTTATTATATCTGTGTTCCTAGATTATGCCGCCTGGAAATCAAAACATGTAATGGTGTGTTCCTGCATGAGCAGTCTCATTTTAAAATGAGAGATGTGGATGAGGCTTCCTGTAGCTTTCATCCAAAGCAAAAACTGGAGTGTTTGCCCAACAGCAGAACTCAGGGAAATTCAGCTTAAAAATCTGAAGTACTAAAAAAAGGGAAATGGCTTCAGCAAGCAGGATGAAACAGGTTACAGTTTCAAATGGTCAAAAAAAAAAATGTTTTTAGCTGTTCTACAGTAGCAGAGCTATCGGGATTTGTACATTTTCCTTCTGGGATAAGAGTATTTAATTGTGCTTTCTGCTGTAAAGACTTGAAAGACACATGCAATGGGAAACTCAACTGGACTCAATCTGTTACTTCTTTTGGCCAAAATTAGGGAAGGACACCCTTAGAGGTCCCCATGGGACATTGCAGAACCCTACTGACAGCAAAAACTAGCCCTGGGTGAGCCGAGAACTGCGGCACCTCTGCCATTAAGGTACTGGATGATCTGTGTGCAGTGATTTGGGGTGAGGGGAAAGGTGGTGGAGTCACCAACCCCGGAGGTGTTTAAAAAAAAAGCAGATGTAGCACTTGAGGCTGTGGTGTAGTGGTTAGGTATGCTGGGATGAAGGTTGGACTAGATGATCTTCAGAGGTCCCTTCCAACCCCTAACATTCTGTGATTCTGTGTTTTCTGAATCTGTCACAAGTTCATCAGTGGATACTTTCTTCCAGAGGGATGGTGGATGTGTGGCCATATCGGCTGTTCCTGGTGCTCATAGCCACACACTCTAAAATCTTCAGTGGCTTGACTAAGTGAGAGGTGTCCTACTGTGTTTGTATGACGTGGTTTTTTCCTCTGGTGTGGGGAGTTTATGTTAAGAAAGTGGATTTTTTTTCCAAAGGTATTGTCTCCATTATAATGACATACCAGAAAAAAAGTTGAGAGAGTTCCCATGTGAGATTTCAGCGTTGTGCAGAGGAGGAAACTTTAACTTTTATGTATGTGTTCAGTTATTTTCAGTAGTCAAAATGCAACTGAATTCATAGATTATTCCAGTGTCTCCAAAGCTGTATTTTTAGCCATTTTTCACAAATTACAGGTTTTTATTCCCTTCTTTCCTCAAGAATATCTCTGTTCTGCTTTGTGTTAGTCCTGGACATGGACACCCCCAATACAGGTTTGCCCCTGAAATATCATTTTCCAGTGAATTGTGGTAATCATTTTTTAAACATGAGAGCAGCCTGAAGTGTTGCAGTCACTGAAGAGTAATTGCACAGATAAACCCTCACCTAGCACAGTGCAGTGCCTTTAAAAGGTAAAAAAAAGGGGAGGAGGAAAAAGTATAGTTATGTTTCATGGTTTCCTCACATTTTAGATGTTGCTGACAAAGTTACTTTGCAGCAAGACATCTGAAGTATCAACTGGTTATTTAAAAAAAAGAAACCAAAACTAACCTCTTGCCAATTCCACAAAGATACTTGCCTCTGGTGTATTGCTTGTAATGTGGGAGGGATTCGTAGGGCCAAGACTGGGTGGGTTTATTCTAGCCCTATACCTTTATTCCAAGGTGTCTTTAAAGGATATGTAACCTAATTTATAAATATACTTGAAGCAAATGCTTGGTATCCAAAGTGCCACTTTTCTTTTTGTCTTTTAACAAGCTCAGAAAAGCAGGGTGTGATGTTGGTGTCCCAGCCCATGTCTGTCCACTCAGCAAACTGGGCTCCTCCACCCACCCCCACAAAAGAGTCCCTGTGCTGGGTGGGCAGTGCTAGTGCCCTGGGTTTTGGCAGGGAATAATTTTTTTGTGTGGAGGCCTGAATACCGTATCTGAAATGGGCTAAGCAACACTTCCTGCCCCCCAAATCCACATGGGGAAGTAATGGGAAATAGGGGAAAAGCCTCATCAGGCATCTACTGAAACGAGATGTTACAAACAGGGCTTAGCCTCAGCAGGGTTACGTGACACGGGCAGGAAACACAAGTGAGGTGAACACCCAGTTCCTGTTGTTGCCCAGATGCCCACAGACCCCTTAAAAAAAACAAAAAAACCCAAGCCAAGAGTCATCATGCTTTAATTAGCTATGGGACTCTGTTTCTTGCTTCCACTCTTGTTGCTGTTCACCTAAAATAGGACTATTTTTAGCAAAAGAGGAAATTCTTGGAGAAGAACCTGCAAAATATTTTACCATCATGAAAACTCTCTCAAGTCATAAAAATTATTAAATAAAAAATAAAAAAATGGGCCACCAGTGCCAGGCAGCCACCGAGAATATTTTTTCCTGGTGCTCTCGAAGTTCTCTCTTTCTTACCTTTCTAAATATCTTTTCAAAGCTTGTTTCACCCACACGAAATCAAGCGTAGATTATTTACATTCTTGACTAAATGTGAGAAAGACTGATATATGAAAAGATTTGCCAGTTAAAAAAAAAACATACATGACTGCACTGTCATCTTTAAATTCCCTATACATAACAAAAATGGCAGGATGCAAATATGAGGCATTCTAGATCAAAGTAAAAATATGAAGATATTATTAGCCACAAAATATACAGTGAATTATATTAATGATAAGTATTTTAAATCTAATGAAAAGAAACATCTGTAGCAATTTTTCTGTTTCAGGAGTTGCACATTGTGGTTTCAGAGTTCCAGTTTACACTAAATTTTGTTTTAATTGAAGTATCGAGCACCGAAATAATGAAAATGAAACATTTTGCATGTTTTCTAGATACTAAAGGAAGAACAGGTTGTCATCATCTTTATCATTTCCTTTTCTCAAAAAAGGATTAAAAGGATTCAAAAAACGGCTATATTGTCACTGCAAATCAGAGATTATACTGGCTTCCTTTAACCATGAAATTTGCTGTCCTAGGAACTGTTCAAAAGAAGTTTGGGGCTTTGGGGGATTATCCTTTTTTTTTTTTTTTCCCCCCTAGTGAGATTTTTCTTAATCAAAGACCTTGAATATTTTTCTGGATAAAGGAATCTTATCGGAGGGCCAGTTTAAGACCAAAAAGCAGATGCAGCATTGGAACTAGTCAAAGCCTTTTAATTTACCTAATATTTGCTTTGAGTACTGCTGCATTATGACTGTATGAAAAATCTTGTGACATTAGTATTGTACCAAGTCGATAATTTGATTAAGAAATTCGAGAGAAGATTCTTAAACCTGTCCGACATGATTGCCTGTAAAATTTCTTCCATGCAAGAGGTTGATGTGACAGTTAGGCCAAGTCCTAGCGCTGCCTGCCCAGTGCATGAGTATTAAGTTGAAATATTCTTTGTGAATTCTATGTTTCTATATGAGAAGAATTTCTGAGACGTGGTGCCTCCCGTCAGTGCTCTTTGGGCTGGGTCCTGCTGTGCTCTCCGTATTTAGGAGCATGAAGAACTAAGATCTGACCTAATATTAGCAAGGATTTGATGGAGACCGCATGCCAAATTAAAGGGGGGGAAAATACAAGGAGGATTAGTGTATAAAAAAATATGTTTATTTTAAAGAGACCATGCAGCTCTTGTTTTTGCTGAAGACACAGTAAAATGAGAGAGTAAGAGCCTAAGGTTTTAATGGTATTATGCACCAAAGATATTAAAGAGTCTGTAAAAGTGTGTCCAGCCCTATAAAACAATTTTCCTAGTGAAGCTGGTCCCAAGATAAATGACAGCCTCGAGTGCTTGTCAGCTCTGTGGGTTCGGTCCTCTGGAGTGCAGCTGGAACCGCCGCACCAGGAGGTTGATTATTGCCAATAGTCTCTGCTGTGCATCTGCTTTATTTTGTTGTTGTTGCTGCTCTTTCCCCCCCCTTCCCCGTTAGGTCAGTGGCTGCCTTTTTGTCTCCTTCCTTCTCCGTTTCTCATTTGTGCGCCGTAGGGATACATATTGAATGAACTGAGGAAAAATAAGGAAGAAAATCAGTAATCCTGACTAATATCCCCAGAGTGTCACCAACAGGTGGGATGAATTCTGTGTTAGGAGACTTAAGGGAGTTCTTGTTGCTCTTATATGACTTTTTTTTTTTTTAAGTTGGATTAAAAGTAAATATAAAGATTAGCATTCACTGGTTTTAATTTGGGGTGGGTTTTTGCTTCTTAAGATCAAAAAATAAGCTTGGTTAGAGGGTAGAAAGCTTTTTGTTGCAAGCTTTCCATGAGTAGGTCAGTGATACCACCCATAGGCTAAACCGAAAGCGTCGTGCCACTTGCTTAATAATTAAATGAGCTCCTCGTTTCGATATCTAACAGAAGCTAAATCCAGCGAGCCCACCAGCTGTGTACTTGCTCGCCGAAAGTTACAGCTATGATGTTGTACTGAATTTCTCCCAGTCATCCCAGTCTTATTAATGCCTCAGTGTGGCATAAAGCTTCATTCATTATTCATAATAATCCAGTCAGAGGGCACTCTGAGACCTGATAAATTCTCACCTAAATGACAACAGCTGACAGGGCCTAGGGTTTTATAGCCTTTCTCTTGCCATAGCAAGGTGCTGTGGGCAAAGGTCCAGAATGATCCTCTGCTAATGACCGGTGTGATATATGAGCAGCTGCTGATTTTCTGACATGAAGTTTACTCTGCTGAGCATCCAACCCGCCAGCCGCGAGTAGTGGCTGAATATCTGACAGACAATATACTTCAGGAACGGGTCACGAGAAAAATCTGTCTCAGGTGGTAGGGAATAAAAGGGTTAATCCTGTGCCGGAGCACTGCAACATCAACAACAACAAAAATATCCTGGGGGCAAAAAGAAAATAAATCAGAAGTCTGTAAATTCTGGCCATGCTGATGTGGAAATGGGAATACGATTCCTACTTCTGAAAACTCTTCCTTTCTGGCACCCAGAGGGTTGGATAATCATGACTTTAGAAGCCTGTAAATTGCTTTATAAAAATCAATAATCATCTGCTGAAGGATATTAATTGCACTTTTTCACCAAGGGAGAAAGCTTCATAATATTTTATTGGTTTTTAATGGGCTCTTTGATACCACAGGAGGTAAGTGAAAAGCCTCTTTCTTTTGTTCAGGCGCAGACCTAACCTTTCAAAGGAACGTGTGCACCTATTTGAGTTTTAACTTCTCCCTTGTGTTGTGGGTTCAAATTAAAAGCAGGTGAAATCCTTTTATTTAGACCTTCTGTTTCACTTTCAGCCGTGATTGATTCTCTGTTATATCATGTTGCCTTTCCTAAGTTATATTGGTAAACGTGTACCTTTTCCTGTGTTTCATTGTCATGCAAATGTAGGAGTTAATTCTGAAAGTTTGACTTTATTGAGAATAAAATAAGCTCCCAGTGCTTTGAAAAGATTCAGGACTGACAGGGCCAGGTCTGATACTTTTTGCTTCTTTAATTAAAGTATAGTGTGTCCTTCTTTTTCAGTGTAGATGATCCTTGCTTTGGAAGAATGAGCCTTTCAGGCTCCTAAAGGTGCCATTATTACAATTTTCCACCTCCACAGCATGTTGAGTCTCTAGGCCAGGAGGACGAGTGGTTCTTCTGCGTGTGGGCCGTGGTCAGTATGCTCTGTCCATTCCATTTAACACCACTCAAGTGGCAACAACAGGCTGCTCTGGCCTGAAATTGTAGAGAGCTGGAGGTGAAAAGGTGGTCCTTGCATGACTGAGCCTGAAGGATGGAGATTATATTTGTTTGATGCTGTTTTGACTCTAATCTTTCCAGGTTTTGTGCCGCAGTGGCAGAGAGATCCACATGATCAATGAGAATGTTTTCCTCTCTTCCCTTCCTCTAGTGTCTTCTTGTTAGTTAACGGAGAAATGGACTCTACGTGGTTCCCAAATGGAACTGGTAATTAGAATCCCACCGAAAAGTCGGATTGGTGGTGATGGGTGAAGTCCTGCACAGATTCTCATGCTCGTGTGATGTGCAATACATTGTGGCTGTCGAGATAATTCAGGACTCAACCTTTGACAGCTGCTTCCATCTTTCTAGTGCTGCAGCGCTGGGACTTGGTTTTTTGGATTGGGCTTTGAGGTGCGAAGGCCACAGAAATTCACCATCTGCTGGTATTAGGGGAAGGCTTGATTTTCCTGACTGAAGTCATTCCGACAGGCTTATTTGGACTGGTTTTGAGAACAAGTATTTCTATTAAAAGTGACACAGACTATTTACAAATGAGGTGTGCCTGAACTATATGAAACCTAAACATATTCCAGACAAGTTTAGGCCTTGTTATGTGCAAGAGCTGGGGGAAAGAAAAAAATCTCCCACAGTTGCCAGAGCGACCTGCGACTGTAACCAAAATATTTGTCACTCTTCCTGGGTTCCTCTGTCGGCCTCCTCAGACATTTCTTCCTTTTTTCCATTATTTTCCTGGAGAAATAAACAAAATATGACATTTGCTTAGAGTGACCCATGCCAGTCAGGGTATTGGCTTGTTGAACACAGCCTGACATGCAATTTGTCAGGCTGAGATGTTGGGTTTTGTAGTCATCCTCTGTTGTCTTCACCAGTGTCTTGGTTCCTTCTTGTTGCTGCCTCCCTGGACAAATGCAGTTGGCTGATGGGTTCTTTGCTTTGAGCCGCAGGAAGGTGATGGGAAAACATTCTAATGACTGTGGTAGACCAGGGAAGACATTTTTCACTCTTATTTTTTCTTGTTGAGATAAAATAGATATTAATACTCATGGACATGGCAAATCAGCATGATTTTTGTTGACTCTGCAGGTCAGATTGCCTCTCATGTGACAATCCCTCACTCAAGTGTCCATCATTCATTATCTCCTTGGAGTTTCTGAAAAGCTTGCTTTTTTGTCTGGGGATTTCCTACTACAATTTTTCAAATGTTTTTCTACCCAAGTGTGAAAATGGTAGTTATCTTCCAATTTTTATTTTGGTTTAGTTTGGTTTTCTTTTTTTTTTTTGGCAGAACGTGCATGTTCCATCTGCTCAAATGACCTGGAAATCCCTTTCATTTTGTTAAGTCAGAACTTCCCTCTCCCATAAAAGTAAAGAGAGACAAAATATGGAATTGTTCTACAAAATAGTCTAAAAAAAGTAATCTAAAAAGCATTGCAAAAATAAATTTAATAGAAAATAAAGCAGGGCTTGTAAATCCATTAGTTGTAGCCTGTGCTTTTGAAAATCAAGCTATGTATTTAAATGTTAACATTCAGTTTCCTGGTGTTAAAAACTTTTGTCCAATATCTTAAGCTTCATAGGAAGTAATTTAATAAAAATAAGGAGAGCAAAAGAGGAGAGGAACTTGCACCCATCAAAAGTGTACTCCAAGGGAGATGACAGTTCAATCTTTGATGCTTCCTTCGGGGTGAAGATTTTTGTCCCATCCTGCAGGCATCATGTATACCACGGTGCAGGAAATAACTGACTTTAATTCTCTTTAATTCCTGCAGGAGTCCCGGCAGAGATTAATGGTAAATGTTTAAAAGGGAAACTTCCCTTTCCTTCTATGGTCTCATATTTTGTAAATTGGTGAAATTAATAAGGAAAGCAACATTTGCCTTTGGTTAGAGCCCTCAGTTCCTCACAACTGGGAGTTCTGTTCCTCAGCTGTTTCCCTTGCAGAGCGCTCCCAGTAGGCAGTTTGGTTTGTCTCCAAGTGGGAGACAAACCATTTATTTGACAGGAAGGAGGTCTCACAATGAATCCTCTCACAATTAAAGGGATAGAAAAGGCTATTTTAACAAGCTGTAGACGATATTTTAAATTTTGATCAGTTGTAGAGCCTCCTGCAAGACTGTTCAGCCACCTAACGTGGTTCTCTACTGTGCCCATGGAATTAACTCCCTTACACAGTGGTTCCCACCTTGATGAGTTGGCAGTAAACCCAAGCAAACACCGTGCAGGGCCTTGTACATTGCAGCACTCCTCATCTTCATTTAAATTGAAACATGGGTGGGAGGTTGCCATACCCTCAGAGAAGTGAAGTGGTTTTGGGGTGTCCCTGGGTATCCCGTTACCTGCATGGACTCCCTGTGTGGATTTTTTTGTGTGCGTTTTTTAGGAGCCTCTCGTGGTTTTGGCTCCCCAATTTGAGAGAGACAAGGACCTACTGGAGAGAGTCTTAACATAGAGCTACGAGGGTGATCAAGGGACTGGAACATCTCTGCTGTGAAGAGAGACTGAGAGACCTGGGGCTGTTCAGCCTGGCAAGGAGACGGCTGAAAGTGACCTTATGAACGTAGAGAAATATCTGAGGGGTGGGGTCAAGGGGGAGGGGACAATCTCTTCTCAGTGCTGCCCAGTAATAAAACAAGGAATAATGGGTTTACGCTAGAACATGGGAAGTTCCACCTCAACATGAGGAGAAACTTGTTGGCTGTGTGGGTGCCAGAGCCCTGGCCCAGGCTGCCCAGAGAGAGTGTGGAGTCTCCTGCTCTGGAGACTTTCCAACCCGCCTGGACGCGTTCCTGTGTGGCTGCCCTGGGTGACCCTGCTCTGGCAGGGGGGTGCACTGGGTGAGCTCTAGAGGTCCCTTCCAACCCCCAACATTCTGTGGTTCTGTGATGCTGTAATTCTGTGATGCCATCCCAAGCACACACTGCTGAGGACATGGTTTTCATTGCTCCAGCTTTCTCATCATGGTTAAGAGACCAGCACTCATGGACTGCCCACTGCCATTTAAATGAGCACGTGTGTGTGCATTTTCTTGTTTTCTGGGAAGCCTTTGCACTGCCGTCATGCACAAGTTCTGCTCAAGCTGAACATTTTAAGCATGTGACAAACGTGATGTCGCTTCCAGCTCGTCGTGCTGTGCAAGCGCTAACCTGTACCCTCAGCTGGTGCAGGGGGCAGAGACTTTATACCAGGCTGAGCTGAAGCTGCAGCATAGTTAAACAAACTGATCACACATGAATTGTGTGAGCATTGCTCACGTATAGTCACAATATACATAAGGTAGTATGCGTTCTTCCCTACTGCGTGGAAGAAAATACAGAATAAATTTTGAATTTAGTGGAATTGCCCTTGATCAACAGCTGTTCAGTCTGATTGAGTGCTTCCCTTGGCTCTTGGTCATTTCCAGAGGTGGGATTGCTTAAAGTTAGGCTCTTCAATATCACTGAGTGTATCTGGACATTTGAATACACCGGCGTCTCTCTTTGATGTATTTTGTGGGGAGCTGCTTGTCTTTGTTTTCTGCAGCACGGTGCTGCGATTGCCAAGCTGTGGGTTTTTTGTGCTGTGGGTGAATGGAGACTTTTCATTTTGAATTCAGGATTCTGGGAGATAAAAAGGTGAGGTTTTTTGACAGTTCCGTGGTTTGTCTCTAGGCACATTGGGTGCTGATTTTCATTCCAGTACATCAAGGCAACTGTCTGAACTACAATCCAAACAGAAATTCCTTCAACAGCAAACCACTAATATCACATCTAGTTCCAGTTGTTCACACTTTCTTCTGCTCGGTCGTTCCATGAAATCTCACTTCCCCAACCCATTGCCTTGGGCTAAGAGTTTGGAACAAAGCTCAATCTCTAAAATGTCCTCTATAAATTGAGAAGGGAAGAATCATAAAAGAGAAAGATGAAAACATTTACCACTCGAGCTTCCACACTTCGAGTCTCTCCTGAGCTTCCCTATTCATCAGCCAGTTAGGAGGGCAGGCAGTCACCCACGCTGCCTGGCTGCTCTTGCTCTCTCCGATGCCACTGGGTACCATTCATCACAGCCTTCTAGCTGAAGGATACGGTGTCAATGCCGGCAATTGATCCAAGAAAACCTGCACATGTTATTGTACCTCACCAAGGGCCCTCTTTCTTTTCTGCTTTTCCCTGTAACTGAAAAAATTAACCCGTGAGGAGTATTTTTTTTTGTTGAGATTGGAACAGTGAAAATAGTATCTGTAGGAGGAGGAAACATTCTGTGCTCATCCCAACCCTATGTCCTAATCTGTATTTGAGGCTGTAAATTAGAGAAAAAAAAAAAAAAGAAGAAGAGTATTTGCACTCCTCTAGCGTATCTGATTTAGAAGAAAGGAGATCTGTGGGGATTATTAGCTCGTAACAGTTTATATTCATATGAAACCGAATTACCCAAAAGACAAAAGAACCACTTGAGATACAGCATTCATCTTTTGTACCACTGTGTGCATTCATGTGTTACACCTTGGGGCAAATCCCAGACAAGTGCTGTTTAGGGAGAGGGGAAAGATCTTGCTTTTTCTAGATCAACAATCCTAGATGTAATTATTGTTCACAATAACACGCTGTGCAGTAAGCCCGCTCATTCGGGCCCGTAAGGATATTCACAAAGTAAGGTATGATTAAGTAGAGACTCACGTTTTGACTCTGGCTGGAGCTACGTTTGGAAATCTGCACGTGAGATTGGAAGGCTCCATTGGTAATTTGGCCTCCCTTGGAGGGAAATATGGAAGCAGACAGTTTACAGGGCACCAATTTAAGTCTATCCTAAGTCAACCATATCTGTGCATGCTTTGGTGTCCGTTGGCTTAGGTATATGCTTGCTTTCAAGTAATTGGGTTGTCGTATGTTAGGGCTGGGCCGGCCTCTAACACGGACAGACGCTCTCTAACCCCTCTTCCCCCCCAAATGGGAAGGAAAAGGGAATGAAGCAGAGAGACTTTCGGGTTAGAGAAGAAAAAAACTACTACAGCTTTAATGAAACAATAATAATAGAAAATAATTGTGGAATGATAAAAGTAAAGAACTATATACAACTATAGATAATAGCCCGATATCAAACCCGACTCCCTCCCCCGATAGCAATCACCACTGATGTTGCAGAGCAGGAGGCACTGGGAAAAACCCAGGCTCAGCGGCGGTGGCGGGGAGATGGATACAGGGAGCTGGATTCGGGAACTCAGGATCCGGATCAAAAGCAGGAGATCGGACAGAGTCCTCTCTGGACGCTGGCCATTGCAGAAGAGAGCAAAGAGGAAGCAAAGAAGAAGGAAGGAGAAGGAGGAAGGGCAGAAACTCTCGTGATCACTCAATTTATACTAAATAGGACGTATATGGGATGGAATACTCTCGTTGGTCACCTGTCCTGTCTATTACCCTCCGGACATGCAACCTTTTACTTCCTTGTGACCCCCCTTTACTACCCGGCACCCCCAGCGTGGCACACAAGAGCCAGCAGTGGCCTTGGTCACTACAGGAATAAGTATAAGCAAGAGCCTGTCTGCATACCAGTCCCAGGCAGTAACTGTAAACATCAGGTGTTCGTAGACAGCAGGCACTGTCTACGAAAACATGCTGCTAACTTCAGAAAGTGCAGCCTTTTAGAAGAAACTAAAACTGAAAAGTAAAAATCACTAAATAGGACTGGGTTTTAGCTAAACCCAGGACATGGGTGAAACAGGACTGTAGGCAATGTCCAACCACTGGTCCTGTAAGGTACGATACAAAAGCAGGAAGTTAGGCAGTTTTGAGGGGTTTTCCTCATGGGAAACTTTACATTTTTATAGAGCTTTTCATTTAAAAATCTCAGCAAGCTAAGTTACAGTGATTAATTAAATTTTACAGCTACCCTGTGCGCTAAGTAAACACCGCATTATTATATTTTTTGCTTTAATAAAGAGCAAATGCGGAATGCACAAAGGAAAGGATTTTGACGTGGGGGTGGTTCCTTCCCTCATTTGTAATCCCCTCTCTAATGCTTGATGGGATCAGGATTGCTTTTTTTTTTTTGATAACTAGAGTCAGATGGACAGCTTCATCTTCAGCATGTTGTAAAACAGAGGTAAATTCCTGGCAGATGACCAGAACAGATACAAATCCAACCCAAAGAAGGGCAAAGACCCTCTGTAAATTCAGCTGGGCCTTTTTTAGTCCTTTCCTTGTTAAAATGAGTGGATTTTTGGAGCCTGTTGTAATCAACATGACTGTTTGCCCCTAAGGATACTGGTCCAAAGAGCAGATGCTGGGGAATTCTTTGCATCTTGCTGGAAGTAGACTATACCTAAATATAATCTATTCATTGTTAAAAAGAACAGGGCTGTCCTTTCTTGCCTGCCTGTGTTGGGGCCATGAAAAGTGCTTGAGAGAGAGTTCCTGCATAACGTGTGTTAGAAGGAGAGGAGACAGGGCTTCTTTTGCCTCAGCAGATGCTGTACATGCAAGTCTTTCAATAGGGCATGATCCTCTCATTTTGGAGAGAATACTTTTTTTTTTTAAAAGAAAAACCCCAAAATTAGAATAAACAAAGGGAAGATATTGAACATTTCAGAAATGGAAATGTTTTCTCCATTGCCTTTTGTAATATGACAAGTGTACAGAGTAAGGAAACCTGTTGTAGCTGTGGGAACGGTTCTTGTGTTTATGCTGTTTTGTAAGATTCGTTAGGAAAACAGCAGATGTTCTAAATGACCATCATGATTCTGGAATGGGCAGGTATCTAGTAATAGGTATCAAAAGTTTGCATGGACTCAGAAGAGGCCGGGCACAGTGATGGAAGAAAGCTTCACTAAAAGCTCTTGACTGAAAAGGGCAAGAAGACTGCTTACAGAAAAAGAGAGGTCAGCCTCTCATCTGACCAGATGTAGTTGTTCTTTATGTATGTGGGTAATATCCCAACTCTGTAAAGCTCTTGCCACCATGAGAAAAAAAGTTGTGTTTTTAATTTGACTGTTGCAGGGAACAACTTGAACTGAACTTTTGTAGTAGAGTGGTCAGTCCAAAGGAACTTCTTTACTTTTTATGTACTAGCTGTCGTCCCCTTCTGCAGATTCTGTATGAGATGGTGAAAATAGAACCAAAGCAGGATTCTGCCACAGCCTGTGCTCTTAGGTCGGTTGTAGTGACCTTTTGATTGACTTCAGCCTTGAAGGAAGCAGGCATCTAGGTGGACATAATCAACTCCTGTCTAGTGACTACCTTCCAAAGTTTGTGCAACAAATTGTTGCCACGAATGCTGTTTGCGGGACATTCGTGCTCTGCAGGTGGCATTTTCCTCTGTCAGCCAAAGGGAAGCCTCTCCTGACTGAGCCAGCAGAGCTGTGTGAAGCGTGTTGCAGCTGGAAGATGTTCTTGGCGTTATTTACATTTAGCCTGTTGAAACGGTGTGCCTGTCATCCGGGGTGGTTTCTGTGGAACTCTGTCATGTCTGTTCATAGCCAGGCCAGCCTGGACTCTGCAGAACCACTCCTTTCTTCCCCCATTCCCTTCTTCCCCCATTCCCTATCTGTTGGGGTTGGGTTTTTTGTTGGCTTCCTTTTGCTTTATTTTGCCTTGGTTGTTTAACTTTGATGTACTTCCAGAAAGCCCCATGTGCCGTGCCAGAGAAGCACATGGAACGATGCAAAGGGATTTCACAGGGCGTAGGAAAGGTAAGTCCTTTATCGTAGTCGAGTGCAGCTGCGTCAGCATGTGGAAAGCTGTTTTTATTCTGAGTCTCAGTAACTCTTATGCTTGTCTGTTAATTGAGGTAATGGAAACGTGTAGGGCATGGCACTGGCTCAAATACAGAGCCTGGAGGTACAGCGCCGTCTTTCAGGCAAGCTGGGGACACAGGGAAGGAGGACGGCTGTGCGAGAGAGGGTTGCAGGCACAACTCTGGGGGAGAGAAGCAACAAGAAGTAAAGATCTGGAGTGGGATCCCAATTTCCATGGGGTGCAGGAGCCTAGTTCTGCTTGCTTTTTTCCCCAGAAGAAGTAAGGGGTCGGTGGGATCAGGGACACAACCCCCAGATGGTGATATTGAAAGTGGGAGCAGCTGGTAGCATCGTGGTGGAATTGGAAGTCTCGTTTGTTGGAGCCGCGTAGGTGAACTGCTGGAATTCAGAATGATTGTGGCAAAGCAGACTCTAAAATGTGGCCAAGAGAGGACTGGAAAATGCAAAGCCCAGCAACTGAGTTTGACCAGCGAGGTTGCTTTTTAGGAGTGGAGTTTTTCAAATAGGGAATTGCCAGTGATGTCATTCTGGCCACCCTTTAATATCTCAGATTTACCCAACTAAAATTTTATTTTCTGTTTTACTCGGTTACGCTCTTGTTCATTCAGTGTCTTCATACAGTTTTTGAGGCTGAGTTTCATTCAGACTTGGCCCCAAGCTGACTGACGCTAAGGACTGAATAAGGTGCGTTTTCAGC
>NW_009712157.1:44745-53491 GCF_000703405.1 Apaloderma vittatum
AAATGTGAGAGCCTCTATTATTTAAACCTGAAAAAAGTCACAGAAATGCGTCTTAAAAGTTGTTTATGGAAGACAATTCTCAAAGTGCTGGTAATTTCTCTGTCCTGTTTGTTTTCTTTGCAAATGCTTCTTTGGGGATGTGACTGCCCGTAAGAGTGCTGCTGCTCGCGGGTGCTGCTGGGCTGAACCTGGAGATATGTGTTTGCTATCACGAGGCTGTAGGACCTCTCTGAATTTTTGATTCAACTTTCCTAGGCGGCTTTGGGAATGCCACGCCAAACCTTTTTTACTCGTTTTGAATTGGTTTTGGCTTCTCAGAGCCTGGTACGTGCTACCATCTGCCCGGCTTATTGAATCCGTGAGGCTGTATAGCTGCTCTGGGAAAAAAGGGACATATGGAAAATGACAGTCGGTGAATCCCAAGAAAGAAAAGTCACGGGAAACCACCTCATTACCGAGGCTTAATAGCCAGTGAATCGACAGTAAGGAGCTTGGTCCTGAGGTCCTGTGGCATAAATGTGTGATTACGTTAACGCCCCACTGCTACCGGGATACTTTTGTGTTTATGGGGCTTTCTCCGTTTTGCTAGAGGCCTTCAAATCCCAGATAGTCAAAATCTCTATTCAGTGCTGCCTGCTGGGCGACGTTTAACAAGGGTCCTTGTAACGGGACCCCGTACAAGTACAAACATGAATGAGGAGAGCAGGGGCCAGCCCAGCACCACAGGCTGCAAGGTAGCCCAATGGAGGCAGCCGCAGAAAGGCAGGATAAAGTAGACAATGACCCTCGGCGCCTCGAGGCATTGCTTCAAAAGGTGTCAACACCAATTAAATTGTAAAGGCTCTGTCAGCTTCTGAAAAGTTACCTAGGCAGGGACAGAAAGTGCAGAATCAAAGGGGCTGCGGTGCAGTTTTGTGTGTCGCGGGTGCGCACATGCTCGCGGCAGTGTGGGATCCGGCTGGGAGCCTCCCAAGGGCAGAGCCGAGTGGGGAGTGGAAAAGAGGAGAAGGCAGCCAGTGCGGGGTCTGTCTCCTGCACCGCGCCTTTCTAGCGGCAGCCCGGGGAGTGTCTGATAACACGAAACCAGGGCTGGTTAAAGAAAAAGCTGAGCGTTTCTGCTCCATGTCAGTCAGGAGTTTGTACGTTTGAGAACAGGATGCCATATCTTCCCCAGCAAATTTCCTTCCTTGGAGCATTTTTAATTTTGCTGCGATAAATAGCAGCTCTCAAATTTGCTTTTTTTTGTTGACTGTGTAAAATTGCTCATTAGAAAAGGAAGTGGTGCTTTGGCAGCTCATTTCTGTTGCGGTTAAATGCGTGTAACTATTAAATTCTCATGCTGTCTTCCCCTTTTACTCGTGGGACTTGTGACAGAGTCTCAACCTGCTCTTGAGAACGGGTGGAGGTGCAGGGTGGAGGTGCATGCATTGCTCTGTGCCTTGTTGACAAGGCTGTTGGGATGCACAGGAATGCGTCTTGTCGCCTTTTTGGCGTGACAGTCAAGCTGTGGAGTCTGACGCAGAAGGAAAGGGGGTCGGTATGGATTTTGACGCTCATATGTGGTGGTGAGGAAGAAGCATGTGTCTTCTGTGCGTGGTGCAAGATAGTGAATTTTGTCATAGATAAAATAGATTAAATGGTTCATGCTAGGAGAAAGCTTCTAACTGTAATACTTTTCTTTCCTCTTCTGTTACTCGTAAAGGAGTGTTTGCTCTTTTTTAATATCCCCTTATAATGTGAATTAAAACAGGGAAATAAAATTGTTCCTTTTATCCTTAGAGTTTTCTCACAAAGCATTGTTATGGCAATTCAAACAGCCTCGTGATGTTAATATTACCTCATCTTTGTAGGTATACACAGCAAATCAAAGAGATAGTTCATGGGTTTTGCACAATGAGTCCTAAGTACGGTGTTTTGCAAAATTCATCTTTGTATCGCAACAAATTCTTTAATGAAAAAACGGGAGAAGGAATGCAAGTTGGAAGGTTTGGGAAAGCTGTTTAAATGAAAAGATTTAAAACTAATAGCGGATTGCTGCATTTTGTAACATCTTTTCCAGAAAAGTAGGCAATCTGGTTGACCATAATATAAAGGCAACAACCAAAATTACTGGAATACATTAATCTATCTGCAGAGAATTTTTTCTCTGACTAAAAGTTTGGGCAGTGTTTATCTTTAATTATCTGTTTATTATCATGTCTCTGAAATTCATCATTCTTCAATGTTCCGATACCATGACAAACCAAAAGAGCACCTTCTGATAAATTCGAAGGGCGTGTCAGGAATATTCCAAGTCTTTATTTGCTCCATTTAGCAAATATAAATCTTCTCAAACACTAAACTAAAAATACTTCAATGGAGGAAGGGAAAAAAAGTCAGGCTTTGCGTGGCGGTGTTAGGCAACCAGCAGAGCAAGGATGCCGAGGATCCCCATAGGTGGCCTTGCCGAAACCACATGCGTCCCAGCGCGGGGAAGAGCCTGTATCTGCTTCTGCTCTTAGGGAACGGCGAGCAGTGGGAGCTGGCCTTGGCAGCAGGTTTCTCTTGGTGCGTGAGAATTCCCAGGCTTTGCGTAGCAGTCAGGGCAGGCTTTTGGGACTGTCACCACAGTGAGGTAACACCAGATCCTGGAATCGGATGACATTACCGATCTTTCGGTTGAAATGCACAATGAGCAAGAGTGTGAGTACACATATATGCATACGGCTAGGAGGTTGGGAGGAATTTAGAAGCATGCTTGGACAGCTGCTGAGTGCTCTTTCTCCATAGATGATGATGAAAGACTGGACGGTGTCTGTGCCTTGTGCTGAGGATGGAAGTGACTGAATCACAGAATGTCAAGAGTTGAAAGGGACCTCAAAAGATCATCTAGTCCAGCCTCCCTGCCAGAGCAGGCTTACCTACAGTAGGTCACACAGGAACTTGTCCAAGTGGGTTTTGAAAATCTCCAGAGAAGGAGACTCCACAACCTCCCTGGGCAGCCTGTGCCAGGACTCTGTCACCCTCACAAGGAAAAAGTTTTTCCTAATATTTTTGTGGAACCTCCTATGTTCCATCTTGTACCCATTGCCCCTTGTCCTGTCATTGGATGTCACTGAAAAGAGCCTGGCTCCGTCCTCCTGACGCTCCCCCTTGACATATTTATAAACATTTATGAGGTCACCCCTCAGCTGCCTCTTCTCCAAGCTAAAGAGACCCGACTCCTTCAGGCTTTCCTCACCAGGGAGATGTTCCATCCCTCCATCATCCCTGTGGCTGTGCTGGACTCTCTCCCGCAGTTCCCCGTCTCTCTTGAGCTGAGTCCAGATGTGGCCTCCCCAGGGCAGAGCAGAGGGGCAGGACAACCTCTCTCGACCTACTGGCCATGTGCCAGGGCTGCCCCATCTGCCCTCATCAGAGGTGCTGCTGGCCAGATGCTCCCCACGGGTGTAATTCAATCAGAAGCGAGAGGGAAGGGGGATAATCGCGTGAGCCGTAGCTCAATTCCAATTTCATCCTCTGCCATTTGTCAGCTGTTGCTAGGTAGCTGCCTGATGGGCGTGGAGAAGTGAGTTTTTTTTCATTATTTTTTTTCCCCACCCTTAAAACTGCTTATTGCAAATTACTGTTCTTCTGTGCAGATGAGAAGACCACTCTGCTGCCGGCCAAAGGAAAGTGTGACTGCGAGCGGGGCCGTGCTCTGGTCAGCCTCTGCATGTGGGAGATGGCACGGGTGCTGCAGCTCATGTCTGAACTGCCTGTGAAGAAGCTGTGGCAGGCTTCTTCAGTTTGCAGGATGAAGGCATTAGCGTGCAGAAGGCCACCTGGTTGTGGCAGGAGAGTAGAAATTAGTGAGGTTTTCTCTCTGTTCCTCAAAGGCCAGTTTGCTTTCTACTTGTTCATTTTCTCACGTGGAACAAAAAAGCTCAGAAAGGTGTTTCCATGTTGTGTTTTGTTCCATAAAGCAAAAGCATTGGAGGATGGTGAGAGTATTGTTTCTGTGGATAAATAATCGCGCAGTCAGCCGTACAATTTTTGACCTACTCTGTGCATCAAAACAAATGGTGCGAGTAGATCGTGATTTTACTGCAGAGAATAAGAATAAAAGTAAGAACTTTGCCTCTTTAAAGAAGTGTCACGGTGCAGGCGTTCCTCGAGGTTTAGCAGAGTTCATACAGCTCTTTCTGGCCAGCGAGAAGAGATGCGTGACTGCATGTCGTCCTGCAGCGGGCAGGCGCTCCTGGGCGTCTGTGGGTGCTTTGACTCTGCCCTGCCTTTGTGCAACACGGAGGAGGTTGTACGTGGCTGAGTGCATTGTAAAGTCTTTGTCACTTCAGGCTATCACCCACTTAAACAACATCCTCATCATTTTTCTTAGGAAATGATCTGAGACAAAATATTGAATTATTTAGAATACCGCTGGGAGAGGGAATTGATTCCTTGCTGTATCAGAGAGAAATAGCTGCTCTTCCGAGGCTTGATCCAAAGCCTGGAAAAGTCAATGAGAATCTTTCCATTGATTTCAATAGGCTTTAGATCGTGCTCTTATTCACTCATCAACTATTTCTCTTTAGTTAGAACAAAACAACACATCCTTTCATTGCAAGGTACTCAGTTTGCTGTACCTAAGAGAAGTACATTCTGTCCTGTTCTGCTGAATATAAAATCACATATGGCCTGCTGAAATAAGTAGCAAACGGCTTTTTAACATCACTGAAAGATTTAGCCCCTAAGCATTTGAAATTCTTGTAGCACGTGCACAACTACCTGCATATGTACATTTTAAAATCTATATGTGAATTTGTAGTGCTGTCTCTTTTTTCTTTGCAACTAGTTCTTTATTGCATTAAAAAGATACATCCTATTTTTTTTTTCATTCTAGGCTTTCAGATGTGTTTCAGCTTCTTTGCTGCCAGAGGAAAAAGTATAATACGCTTTCCTTAGCTACCAATTCCTATTCTGTTCCTGGGAAAGTCAAAATGCAGCATTTCTGTTGAGCAGCAGTGAAATTTCCCAAATTTCACAGAAAGAAGTAGCCAAACTAGGCAAGGCTTCTGCAACTGCGAGCAGCTTTTCCGATAAGTTATTTTAAAAAGAGGTGCAAAGGTTATTTTCTTGAAATTGTGACTTGTATCTTCTCTTTCCTCATGCCACATGTGTTTAAACAAAACTTAGCCACATGTAAACAATGCTGCTCCTGTGTGTGCATTCGCAAAATATAATAAGAAAACAAAAGACAATGAGTGCCATATACAACTTTTGACCTCTGCGGTTGTGTTTGAGTCAGAAGCAAGGTAGATTCACTGTTCAGACATGTATTACAGAATTATATTCATTGTACAATTCAGTGGTAAATTAAAAACTTGCCGTGTAACTTCATGTTGGATAGGTTTTCTTATCATGCCCTGTTTTCAAGTTTTTCACTTTAATAATTTAATATTTATGGCACATTTTACTTATCTCGACGGAAGTATTTTCAGCTATGTAATTACTCAGTCATCCAGAGGGACTTCTAAACAGCAGATTGGTATTACTCCCAATAATGTTAGACGAAAAATGTGTTAGGTCAAATTGTAAACATTTCAAAATGTTAAGAAATTATGAAAGTAGAACGAGATTCTCATAGCGGCGACAGGGACAGCGTGTTAAAGCACCACCTGTGAAGATTCCTGCTTTTGGGAGCTGTCTCCATGGCCAAGGGCTGGTGAAGAGATACAGAACCCTTAAAGAAAAAAAAAAAAGCAAATATTGTTTATATTATGCTATGATGCCTGCTTACAAGTAGATTAATGGAGAGATTGGACTGGATTGTGTTTATTTTTGTTTTTAAGATGGCCGAGGCAAGAGTTGAAAGAAGATGAGCGTGGTTTCAGAAAAAATGCCACTCAGTTTTCATAGCCAGAGGGTTTCTGTCAGGGAAAAGGAGAAATAATAGCTCATATAAAATTCTGAGATCTTATAAATATTTACTAATACCGAAATAACCACCAGAATCAATCACAGGATTGGTAACAGGAGCACATTTAACTCTTGGTACAAATTCTACTGAAGGCGGTTTGATTGCGTGCATTGATTTAGGGAAGGATGAGAGCAATCAAGATTTCCTTAAAGATTTTGCAAAAGAAATCGAGAGATTCCAGCTAGCAACCCTTTCAACTCCACAGTCCCAGGGCAAGGCACAGAAGCTGTCCTATCCGGAGATCTTGCTGAGAAATCCTGAGAATCATTTTGAGGGGAATTTCTCAGCTGCTTTTGTCAGTGAACTTCGTCCCTCAGTTAAGAGCTCGTTACGTATTTCAAACAGGATTTGGTGCTGCAAAGACTGAATTATGGCCTCCTAGTAGCATATAAACATCTTGATAACTTATGAGTTTGCCAACATGAAGGGAAAAATCTTCTTGAGGCAAATGAATCCTCTTTGGATGGGATAATTAATCTTCAAAAACCTAAACTTGCCAGGAAACCTAAACTTGCCAGGATGCAGTTATTTGAGTGAAGCAAGCAGGATATCAATGGTTAATATTAAAGAAGGTTTAGTTTTCTATGTTTTTAATTAAAATCACTCTGAAGGAAACACTTTATTTTTAGAAAAAAAATATTTGGCATTTGAGAAGATTATTATTTCTAATCAAAACTGTGCACACTTTCGGATGACTCTTTAGATTTGCAACTTACTGATAGAAATCTTTGTGATTTGTGTAGTTGCTTAAGTCTACTTTGCATTTAAGTAGGTGATACTTCAGCAAACCTGTTATGGAGAGAGTTTCTTTCCAAAAGCCGTTATTCCACACAGTGGTGGATTTATTTTCTTTCAGCCATCTCTTTCCCCTTGCGTTGCAGCAGAGATTAAGGAAAGCTGAAGAGCTTTAAAAACAAGCTGAAGAACCTGATCACCGGAGCAGACTGCCTTTATTTTGAGAGTTATTTCCCACCAATTAATCGCCTTTTAATAAGATTTTTCTGTCAATGCTACTGACTAAAATTTACAGTATTTGAATGAGCAGTCGCACGTGAATATATGAGCAGACTGAATGTGGAGCAAAACAGCTTCTTACTAATCTCAATTTATTATTTCCTTGAAATAAGGTGGTAAAAAGAAGATAATATTAGGCCCAGAAACATGTTCTGTCTTTTTTTTTGGTCTTTTTTTTTTCTTCTTCTTCTTTATCTGGCTGTATTATAACTTCAATAAACCTGTGATTAGCCCTGGCTGTTTCCCTACCCTGACAATTATAGATAGATTCTTTGTTATCCGTTTGTAAGCTTACAATATTTAATAAATGAGCCAACAATTAGATACTTATGTTACTAGTGCCTATTTATAATGGGTAAGGTGGATAGCTATCTCTTGGGCTGGGATTTTTTTTATTTCCTTGTATTTTCAGGAAAGCGTTGCTTCCCACATTTGTAAAAAAATAATTTTTTTGTTACCATTCTGATTTTAAAGGAAGATAGTACTAGTAAATTGACAGAAATCTTGATAGGGCTGCAATTACCTTTAGTTCCTTTGCATAAAGAGTTAAATTTTACTAGCAGGAATACTCTCTTAAAGAGTATATAACAGAGAGAAGCATATTGATTTAACGATGTTAATATTTTGCATATATAAAAAAAAATTATATGGGGAAGTTTTAAAGAAAACCTTCCTGAATAGATACAGCCACGATTTTACCTGTGAATGAGGGTTAGAATTCTGGATTGTTATCATTGTCCTTAGAGTAATTTTTGCTCAATCATCTGCTTCATTTTATTGTCTTACATGCAATCATTGTCATTTGAATCTGCAAGTAACTAATGAGTTTGCTGAGTTGAGGTGCTTTGGTCTTGAGAAATATTTCATAATTACTAATATGCATATATCCTTCCCCCCGTCTTTGGCAAGCTCAGCTTAAAAATTTTCGTCGTTACGTGTTGATGAATAATATTCAGATTAGGTTGGCTCAACACTGCTGATATGGAGCTACTGCAGTTATCAAAAATATGATTGATTTTTTTGCTGCTGGAGTCCATTTCTGGAAAGAGAACTAGATCATTAGCTGGCGGGAAATGGCATAGTTACATTGAAAACAATTTTCACTAATTGATTGTCTGGCTAATTCAGTATCCAATCGTGGCTCTCACTTGGACCAGATGCAATATTACCTCTCAGTATAACTCATGGTTAAATTTTATTGAAATTATATCCCCATGAAGTTTCTATTTGTGCAACAGACTTAGTATTTATCACGCTACCTATCTATCTTATTAAAATCTAAAATAAATTGGGGCAATCCCATCCCACATTGAGGAAGCTGTCCTATTTTTGGTCTCCATGCCAACTCCCTGGAGAAGTGTCTACTATTTTGTACCATCATTACGAGTACATTCTCTTGTTACAGATAATAAACCTGCTCTCCTTTCTATCACCCTGGTCTATTCATTTAAAAATTGTTTCATTTTTACAACACTAACGTTATTCTCACCAGCTTGGCAACCCTGGGATAATAGCATAAGTCGGTGAATTATTATTTTTGTTTAAGGCATTTCTAGTTTTTAATTAAAAAGAAGAGTCAGACTCTTGCTGATCACCTACAGGATTGTGACTCTCCATGGTTACCTGTCACTCAAAGAGATCTAGCTCTGAGGAATGCTAATTAGC
The DNA here is from genome assembly GCF_000703405.1 of Apaloderma vittatum. Lineage (NCBI taxonomy): Eukaryota > Metazoa > Chordata > Aves > Trogoniformes > Trogonidae > Apaloderma > Apaloderma vittatum. The sequence goes on from NW_009712157.1 coordinate 53,363, forward strand.
ACTGTTAAAGCACTGGTAATTGAACTGTGGAGACAGCCTGCAGAAGGAGGCTGTTTGCATTCAGCACTGCTTTGCCATTTAAATGGACTAGTACAGTCATGAAGGTACAGTGGATAAAAGTGTGGGGGG
>NW_009712157.1:53505-112496 GCF_000703405.1 Apaloderma vittatum
AAAAAGCACTTGGGGTGTGATTTTTCATTTTGACTTCAAAGTTGTTTACCAAACAGTTTCCTAGAAACGAGTGCCCGTACGGGAAAAGTGTCATGCGTAGCAGCTTCGCTGGCAACCGACGCCTAAAAAGTGCGTGATGCCCTTCATCTCTTACTTTTCTTCTTGCCTGGAACATCCACTCATAGCAATAGAGCTCAGCAGGATGCCCTGGACAACCCACGTGGCCCCCAGGCTGGTGCTGGGGGTTGCAAGCAGGAGATTAAAAATTAAGGAAGCACGAAATTTAAAACAAGTTAAAAAACCCCAAACAAACAAAACACCAAACCCCAAAGGAAAGTAGTGTTCGCGCTGTGGTTGATGACTATTTTCCCAATATTTCTCTGACTCCTGGTGCTGTGATATCCTGCAATAACACACATTCCATCACAATTATTTTACAGGTTTGCTGAGGTGAGGCTGTAGCAGTGAAACCCAAGCCTTCTATTGCTTCTTGTCTGGCACAGCAGGTGGGCTTGATTTTTCTCTTAAGGTAAATATTTGGCATCTTTTTCTCTTAAGGTAAATATTCAAGCAGGTGGGCTTGATTTTTCTCTTAAGGTAAATATTCAGCATCTCCTGAAGACCTAGTACTTCTAAGAAAATTACCCTGGAAGTGAGATGGCCATGTCATGCTGATCTGTCTTCTTTGATCGCTCGTGTGATATCTTTTCCAATTATACAGTTTAATGTCTCAAATTACTCTCTTTGCCTTCAATGAGGTGCATACTTGTTTAGTTTAGGAGATATGTGTGATCTTATTCGCAGGTATGAAGCTGAACAATTACCTTTGTCCTTAGATTGTGATGTGGTGCATACACAAATCATACATTCAGATACTCTGAGAATAATGAATACTGGTTTGAAAATGTGTCCATCAGCCACTAGATGCAGTTTATCTGATAAAGAGAAAAAATTCCAAATGTGTGCAACTTTTAGTACGTGCAAGATCATGAACTGATCATGTAAAGTGAGTATCTGCAGCATGTGACAGCTATGTTTTATTAAGCTGTGAATATTTGAAGGTTGTGTTAACTTAAGCGTTTCGGGATACCGATGGCTTTTGTGTTAAATAGGAAGATACAATAATGCAGAAAGTGTCCAAGTGTTATCTTCACTGATGAGTTAAACCTGAAATCCCTTTTCCAAAGCTCCCACCTGTTTTCCAGAACATATTATATGTAGAGAACAGTAAGGCTGACCTGAGGGACTTCCACCGTGCTCTGGTCTCTCTAACGGGATACATGGGAAGGTTCACCATTTCTCAAGGGCAATTTGCAGGACACATCATCTCTTTTAGCCTCCTGATCACGGCCTGGGCCAGCTCATCGGAGAGATCCACATGCCTTTTCACACGTTTTTCCCTTTATTATTCAAAAATACTATGGGAAAAAATTTTACATGCCAATGGAGGGCATCACGTGGGGTCCAGACCCTAAGTGAAGGGCACCCCGTGCTTTTGAATGGGGCCTTTGGTGCACCCAGCATGATGGAGACATGGTTTTGGTGTCGGGTGGACCTGTCACTATGGTGGAGCTCCCTACCTGGTGCTGTGGAGAGGCAGGGATGTTGGCTCTGCTGCTTCTCCTTGCTGGGACTGGGCGCCTGCTGGAGTCTCCGGCAGCTCTGCCCACACTCTGTGTGCTGGCAGGCACCTGAAAATAAGAAGGAAGGTTGCCCCTAGCTCCCACCTGCCAGTTAAACAAGAAAGTCAGCCTCAGAAAAAGAAGACTCTGATTTAGCTACCCCAAAGGAAGCCTGGAGTCATTTTGACAGTCCAGGCACCATCCATCCCTTGAATACATGACATTATTGATCCCTTAAATTTGAAAGCCCACTAATTAGGCTGTAGACTGGTGTCTGTGGAGACCTTAGAAAGCCTTTCCTGGGAATGGGGAGCCATGGCAGAGGCTGGTAAGGGAGGGGGAGATGCTTTATCGGGGTCTCCAGAGGCACGTGGGCTCCCGTGACCCAGTGCCTGGCTGGGAGGTGCCGCTGTTTCTGCAGCAGCCTGTTGCGCTGTGGAGCAGTGGCACAGCACAGCTGCTTGGTCACGGTGAGTCTTGATAGGGCTGGACAAAGGCTGGACTCAATGATCTCCTAGGTCTCTTCCAGCTGAAACTGTTCTATGGTTGTGTGAAAAGAGCTGTAAAAGCCTTTCACTTTTGCAGGTGAACAGTGAGTAACTGCACCCATCAAAAACAGCGTAATAAAAACGCTAAGTAACTTTCCTTTGCTTAATTGTCAACAAATTTATGTTTGCTCACGTATGTTATGAGTATATTTAGAGTCTCTTATCGGTGGAGTTGTTGGAAGCAGGTTGAGATGAAGTGGATTTGAATGTCTGTGTGACCACCCGTAACTGCTGTGCGTGGCGATACCGCAGCCGTACAGCCAGCATGTCTGCGTTGCATCCTGCCAACACCTGCCTGGCTCCAGAGAGGTACACACCTTGCATTTGGAGGGTTGTTGCCTTACGTGCCAGCCTGATGTCATTCGTTATCCTGTTCTAATTCGACTGTGCTCCAGCAGGGAGAAGGCAAACGCAGCATTTAGAGCCGCCGTGTCCCTTAAACTGTGCTTTCTGAGGTCTTAGTGCAGTGGTGTTGGGTAGAAGATGCTGTGCTGCGAGAAGAGGGACGCTGGCCCCAGCCCCCTGGTTTTCTGTCTCCAAGGAGCCCCCCTGTGGCCTTATCCCCTGCCGAAGTCCACAGGTAGAAAGGCATGACTTCAAGGAGCACTGGACCATGTACACCTTATCTGCACCAGGATATTTGCATTTCGCTCTTCATTCTGTGCTGTTAGAGCAGATCTCGCCCCATCACCTTTAATACTGAAAATTTTAGCTGTTTGATTTGCATATCACATTTACTCTTCTGATTGTTAAACTGTTCCTAAAATAGACTTGGAAACCAATTTGCGGTTTTGCCCCTGGAGCTCTCACACCGGTAGTGGGACAAGGGGCTTTGTGTCAAAGATGTCTACCTCCAGCAGCAGACTCGAATAAAAAATGATAATAAAACACTTTTAAGAATGCATTTCACAGTTTATCCTTAGTGTGAATTGCTTCTTACCCCGTGAACTTTTTGGACTGCAGGGCTGAGAATTTTCCTTCGAGTCTATCCTGGGTTACAACCAATAAAGATCTCGGAGCAGAGATGGCAAAGCTTCTGCTCCAAACTTCAGAGAACGTGAAAATGGAGCTCTAATGAGGATGTCTGTCCTGTGACAGCTGTCCCAGCAAAACAACAAACTGGCCATACTCTCCCCGAGCTCTAGAAACCCTTAGGGGATTTTAATGTGGCATGTACTCACTTCCTGATTAACTGTACCTGCTGAAAAAGCTTTTTTGTTCTTGGGATCTTATGAATTGCTTCAGTCTGAAGGATTACATTACAGCAGTTCATGAGTATGGCATTTCCTGGAACATATTTAAAGAAATATGGTGCAAGTGCATATATTGGCATCCAGTCTTCAGCCTTCCTGTAAATGAAATATTACCAAGCCCAGAAAAAAAACCCTACCCAGGAAAAAAATGAACCAACAAACCATTAAGGGTCTATGAGGCATCTGAAACTAGGTGTGGGCTATGTCATAAAGTGCATTTTGTTTGTATAATGCTTCTGAAATCCGAGTTTGTATTGCTGGTACAAAGCTATTTGTTTTTTAGGTTAATGCTGACATTTGCTCAATGTTACGTTTGAGGACTTCTTTCCAGTGAAGTGCAGAATTTGGGCTGATTAGCCACAGCACCGTGGTTGCACGTTTTGACGTTGTGCGCGCCCCTCGGGTTGAATTCACCAGGCTCCAGCACTAACCTGGGGTAGAGCTCATATGGTTTTGTGAGCACGTTTCAAACCTTTGGCTGCTCTGCAGCCCAGTTACACTTTGAAGATTACTTTTGTGTAATAGTGGATTAGATATGAAGCCTGCCAAGCATGGTGGGGTTAGTTCCTGTCACCTTCTGTGGCTGGTGGGATGTGTCTGCTGCTGGGTGACTTCTTTTCTCCCACACTTTGTGGAGTCCTGCAAGGGAAGGTCCAGAAAAGCCTAGGTAGCTGCAGCGGTGCTGGAAAAGACTCTGGAGGGAACTGTGAGATGGAGAACTTAAAGGAAACTTTTTCAGACTTCAGCTATAGATCAAAAGACTTAAGCTCTTAAGAGAAGGTCTGGCGAGCAAAAAGCTGTTCATGAAGGAATACCCTTGGTAGTTTTAAAGGGTGAGTGAACGGGAGAAGAGGTGTGGGTTTGGTGTAAAGGCTGTGTTGCTTATCACCAGAGAGTGGCTAGATTTCAATACCTACCTGAGTAATTTGGCCTTGTTTTCTTCATGTGAAGTAATAATGAAAATTCACACTACTGTGTTTACATGTGTCAAATCAAGTTCTCCCTGAATTACTTAGCTCTGCTTGCAAGGGCTGAACAGCTGTGCTGGCAGTGAAAATACTGCTTCAGGCTTAAGATCAGTCCTTGTTACTATCTAATAATATAAAAGCTGTCTAAACAACAATCAGCTGCAGGTACGCAGAAAATCGGGCATACTGGCACTTACGAGAACCATGGCTAAACAAAATGCCATATAGTGTCCTACTAACACACGGTGGCACAAATAGTGTTGATTTTCCTAAGCCAAGAGAATAGTTTTCTCCTTTTAAGCAGCTAGCTTGGCGAGAAGAATATATAAGCAATCCTATATTGCTAACGAGTGGGAATGAATTGCATAAAGTTGTTAACATTGCTGCTGGCCACACTCTCCTTGTTATTGCATGGTATAATGTCACCTCCCTTTTTCTTGCTGGTTTGAGCAAAGCAGCAGTCACAGGCTGTTGTATTTCAGACTGGCGACCAAGCAGGTGGTGGCTCTTGTTTTGTAACCTACTCCTCTGTTACAAGCAGGCGCAGGAGGCTGCTTTGGTGAAGACATTGCAAATGGCCTGTACACACTCTATGCCAATTAAGGATTATTTCTTGTACTGGTGGAGGTTAAAGGCCTCGGGTTTTAATTAAGGCCCCACAGTCCTTGATATCATGCGGACATAAGCTGGTGTCTTGCTGTTGCATGGGCACAGCTCTGTCTCCATGGAGAGCATCGGTGGTATGGAGGAACCTCCTTGCGAGCTCAGAGGTTTGGCAATGGGACACTGGCAACAGGACTATGCTAATTGTTTGCAACCTTTCCTACCCTGGTGTTTTTAATCTAAATAAGAAGGAGAACCAGGAGAATGGATTAATTGTACGTGCTCTTCGGAAAACAGGGCACAGAGAAACTGCCAATGAATGCAGTTATTTTTCTAGTTTAAAGTTATTATCGTCACTCTTATTTTACAGGCAGGAGGTGGACAAACTAAATAAAAATTCAAGATGAAAGTTAGAATGTCTCTCAGGGAGCTGGCCGTAAGATTTCTGAGCTTTTTACCCACCCGAGGGATGGTCCAGAAGAGGCAGAGCAGTGGCAGCCGCAGCAGGAAGAGGCACGCAGAGCTGAGAAGTGAGCAGCGTCCATCGACCCCACCTATCGCTGCAGCAAAAGTAACCAGGGACTTCCCAAACCTACAACCAGACTGAAATGTTACTCCTCGGAAGTAAGTATTTCTTATTCACTATAATGAACCAGTAAGATGCTGTAACTGGATTTTATATACCAAGACATCAAAATGTTGCTATTCAGTCTTGTGCAGGCATTCAGAATGTTCTCAGCACAACTCTGGAAGGACAGTACCAGGGTTAAAATTTCCATCTGACTCAGACCAGGGGTCTGTGTTGGCAGAGGAGGATACCTTAGCTATCAGGCTGCTGCAGCCTGAACTGATCAGTTTGGTTTTCCCTGTTCAAGCTCTTTCTCTGTCTGTGGAAAACTTAACTCTTTCCTGGGGCTGGAGCTGAGGCTGTGTGTCTCTGATGAAAATCCAAAGTCTCTCGTTACTGCCTTCCCAGTCAAAAAATGTTTGAGTGTTCCGTGTAAGCTGGAGGAAAGGATGCTCAGATGCAGAGTACCCCGCTGCGGTGATTTGGGCGTTCTGTTGAAAGGGCAGGCACGGGTTCAAGGTCCCTCCTATCCCTCAGGAGAATGGTGTAATTACCAAGTTAGCAGTGTGTAAGGGGCCCGTGTAACCACCTTCAATTTATAGCCAGCAGTTATTTTCCTTTCTTATTACAACCACTTGAAAGTGAACTATGCTGTTGCAGGAGGAGGGCAGGCAGGAGTTATGCTCCTGTTCAGAAAGAAAGAGTAAAAAAAAAAAGAGTTGGACTCAAAGAAATCCTGCTGCTGTTTTCCAGTCCAGGTTTCAGACTAGAAACCTGGCCAAAAAGTGAGTGCATGCAGCTGGACACCAAGTTGCAGGGCCCATGGTTTTTAGAAGAGCCAAACCAGACTGTGCAGTTTTTCCCTTGATGTCCTGGGGCAGGGACTCCATCCAGGTCCTCCCCTGTGCCTCTAGCAGGTGTCACGGGGAAGCCTGGAATAGCCAAGCCTTGGGGATGATTTAATTCCTTGTTTCTGCACTCCTTTAATCTCCGTTGTTCGGCCTTTTCCGTGCAAATATGGCTTCTGACAGTATGTTTGCTGCCTTCTCTGTTTAGCCCACTTGTGCCTCGCTCTAGGGACAAGTGACACAAAGCCCTTCTTGCTCAACAAGCGAGGTCCCTCGTGCTGCCATTACAGAGCTCTGGCTGAATGCAAAGCCCAACCTGGTATTGCTCGTACTTAATCAATTGTGTCGCTGTCGATGGTAGTGGCAATTCCTGGTTGTGTCTGCTAGGCTGGGAAAATAATAAGGAATGGCCAGGAAGAAAAATCTCTTTGCAACAACCAGACGTGCAGAGCCTGAGATGGCAAAAATTTACAGCTTCTCTTCCTTGGGACTGACATGGCTCCAAGCAACGCAAGGTAAGCTCATCTTTTCACTTCTGTGTCGTGGTTGAAACTGTTGATTGAACTCTCTCTTCTGTTGGCAAAATTTTCGTGCTTTGCGTGGTAGAGCTATTGCTTCCCAGAGCAATACTTCTGTTAGTGCAGATTTTAATTACCACTCAGTAAAAACAAGATAAATGGAGCTTCAAGTCCATAGCATTAAAGCTGTTCATGGACAACCTAATTGTGCCTGTTACTGTGCGTAGATGATGTCAGCAGCCTACTATTTACTTAACCTATAAATGTCACTGATGTGATTTGTGCTGCTGAAGAAGATTTGGGGAGAAATTCTAGCATGCGGCAAAAGAAGGAAACCTTTAAGGAACAGATGGACGGGCAGGATTTTCACACTCGCTGTTCATATGTAAGAGCATGGAGAAGCCCGTGTTTAAGGCGGCAGATTTTCGCTGGGAGTGAGCACATCTTGCACATCACTTGGTGTGCGCCTGAGAACGTGCCTTCGCTTCGTGCTCGGTGGCAAAGCCCAGTGGGAACCTGGTGGGCGCGACGAGGTGCCTGTCACAGCAGTTCTCCTACCAGCCGAGGTCAGGGTGAAGGTTTACTCCTCTCCCAGGTTGAGAGAGGAGTAAACACCCCGATACGCTGAACTGCTCCTTCGAGCAGGACTCTGCTCCTGGCCAACAAGTGAGGCTCTGCTCCGGAGCTGCTGGCTCCAGTCATGTGCCCTTGGGGATGTAGGGTGCTGCTGGTGAGGATGCCTCTGCCAGCTTCGGAAACCTAAGGAGAAATTTTGCTGTTTGGGTGGAAGGAAAAAAAATAGTCTCAAACTCCTCTCCACCTCTCTGCTCTCCCCTTTAAAGTTGCCAGCAGCCTGCGGTGAGCTGGATGGGCTCACGGCCCCCTCCGCATGTGTTTGCAGTGTCGCGGCTGGAGGGCTTTTTGTCTGTGGACCAGAAACCCCAGGTGAGGGATTTCCAACCATTTCAGGTGCCAGCTTGGCCTCCAGGGCTGGATCTGCCCAGCATCTCCTCTGAGCTCCCCGGTGGCTTGTACCTGCATCCTCCTTCCTATGGAGATGCTGTTCAGAGCAAGAAGAGGACAGAGGAAAAGGTGGTGATTTTTGTTGTTTCTGTTTTTTTTTACTTCTTCCTAATTTTTTTTTTTTTAAGTCTCACAGGAGGTTATGAGACAATGTAGGTCAGTGACGGGGCAAGGCTGGGGACATTTTCGGCATAGCTGTTCTTCGTGCACCGGGGTGTAACACAGCGTGCTTCACAGCTGATTTTATTTTTGGAGGGGTGGAATAGGGGGAAAGTTACACCCTCTGAATTTAATTCCTGATTTATGTGTGTCAGGTTGGGTGTATGCTTTTTTCCCTTTTTTTTTTTCCCCCCTTTTTTGGGGGATAAATTTATACTTCTTTTTGGTCTCCAACCTGTTCGATGAATTCATGGTGCCATCTACTGATTGGAGGAGGAATTAGCACTCGGTTCTAGTCGGGGATAGCCTTCTGCACTACCTTTTAATAACAAAACTTAATTATGTGATTAAATAACAGCTTTAAATATGGAAAGCACCAAATACCTGGGACTTTTAATTTTTTTTTTTCACCAGAGAAGCTTAGCACCTCCAAATCACCTTGGCTGCTTTGGGATATGTGTCTGTCTCCGCAGGAGGCTGAATAAGAGTGGTGCTTTTGAAATCTTGCCCCAAATACACAGCAGAACCCCTAGGATTTCTCCTGCCCGCTGTGCTCAGAGTATTTGTATGTCTCTGCTGCTGCTCTGCCTCTTGAAGCGAGCAATAGTTTTCAAAACCATGTTGAGCTGTATGGAAAGCTGGAAGATTATAGGCCTTTTTCTTTTTCTTTTTTTTCCTTTTTTAAATAGCAGTAACCAAAACCAACAGAGCAAAATGTTGCGGTTTGAGTTTGTTTGTGAAGCAGACCAATTCTTTCCCCTTTTACCTGGAATCAGCAATGTCACACAATCTGTTCACATGGCCAAACCTGCAATTTGTAAAAAACAGAGTGAGAGGGGACAGTATTTCTGAATTTCAGCTTTCAAAAAGCCCCAAACATTTCAATTAGAAAATAAGTGATTTGGTAAATCATTTGCCGGTTCTACTGACAGAATGTGACTGGGGATGATCCTGCAGATCTCCAGCTTTAACTACTGTCTCATGCTATTATTATTTCTTTTACGCTGACTATTCCTTCTCTCCCAAACTATCTGTTTCTCCCGAAGCACCCTGCTCTCCAGGAGTCTGTTTCCCATCCCCAGGCAGATGCACAGCTTCACCAACCTAAGAACCTAGCAGTCAACCTGGAAAACAACAGGATGTGGAGCTCGAGTTAAAGATTCAGGACATCTTCATCCCCAGGTGGCTTTTTGCCTTTTGAAGGACTCTCAAGAGGAGTGAGCAACAGAAAATGTGTGGGGAAAAATACAGGCAAGTAGGAACATATTTAAAAAATATGTGAGCACTTCACCAAATGCAAAACAGCTGAGAGGCTCAGTTGAGATACACTGGCTTTGCTTCTGAAATATCTAGTTCTTTTTCCTTTAGAAGAAAATGCAAAATGTGTCCTAAATGGCAAACGATTTCCATATATGCCTTTAAAGCACAGCCCCTTTGCTGTCCTTTTTTTTTGTAAGCATGGTGATTGCCAACTATAGCTTGCTGGTGTTCCTAAGGTTAATAGATAAAATAGGTAAGAGATAATAGCAATCCATGTAGTGGTACTTTAGGGAATACTGCAAATATTGAGGTAATTGGGGAAGTCTGTAAGGAAGTGGGAGGAGCAGTGTGTGTTACCGAAGAGGAGTCAAGGTAAGATTAGAAAAGCTGAGCTGCAGATCTCAGAAATACTTGATAAAGGTCAGCATGAGAGGCCGCTGGATTACTTTTTCTTGAAATACAGAGTCAAATAAAACAAGAAGAGGGCAGTACTAGAGCGGTACCCATTATTTCTGACATCTAATTATTGTATAGATACTGTTACATTAATAAGATTAGCTAGCAGTAATGGCAAAGCAGTAGACCCTTCCCTTCTTTGTACATCTGACAGATGAGTCTGCCTACCAGCATTGCAGTGGCACGCTTGGAGGTGGGCATGACAGATGATAGATTGGTTAAGAAATAACTTTGATGGTTTCCTCCTCTCCTTGTACAGTTAGGCTCAGCTTTGCATGAGCTGTGAATGGCAGGCAGCTACAAATTAAGAACTGGCTCAAATTACACAATAAATAGGCAGTATTTATATGAAGAAGGTTTGGAATTTGGAGGTTTATAAAAATGTGAGAAAACAAAGAAATTATTGAGACGTTATTGAGTATTATGGTAGTCAGTAGTCTCGTACCATAATTTGGTTTGTGGTTGTCATGCTTTTTTGGTGGGGTTTGTGGCAAAATAAGGCTTCTTACGAGGAGTGTGGCAGGGGAAAAAGAAATGATGTTGTGTGTGTCTGTGAGGAATTCCTGTTGGAGGAAACATGAAAATGCTGATTTGAAAAAGTAATTGGAAGCTGGATCCATCAAGTAAGTAGAAATTAAGGAGGTTGTGATGGGAATAAATTAGGATATGCATTTGAAGCAAAGAAAAGCAGGTTATGTCCAGCCCAACACGTTCTCTGATTCTAGGTTTGATTTGCGAGAAATGACCTGATGAAAGTAAGAGGGCAGGAACATTTTGGGATCTTATGGTTTTGTTTTGTTTTTATTTTTTTTTCATTTTTTTCAATGGCAGTAGTGGCTATGAGAGAGACTAACCAACAAGCTAGTTCCTCTAGCATCTGCTCTCAGTGTGGTAGACATTTAACTTGGGCAAGGATCCTGTGACAGGGAGATGAATTCAGTATCTAGAATGATGGAGAGGTGACTTCAAGTCCTTCAGTTGCGTTAGTAGTGTGATCTTTGGAAAACAGACCTTCTCTGCCTCATTTGTATTGGAGCAAATCCGTAAAAAACACACAGGGCACCCCGGTGGTTGGTGGAAGCTGCTGCAATGCAGAGGAGCTGGACATTGCGCCTCTAGCAATTTCCTTAGGGCATTAGCTCGTCATGTTATATGCACCTTCAAACTGATCTTCACCTCTCATGGACCTGAAGTTTACAAGGCAAAAGATTACTTAAACGAGTTAGAACAAGTCACAGGGGGGTGAGAAAACAAAGGGGCTCATTAAGCTTTATGCCTGCGTCTCAACTATAAACTGCATAGTGCAGTTTTTGTTAATGCTTTGGGTTTTAATTACATGCTGCCTTAACTGGTACGCATCCAATCTTATCTTTTTCTACCTGGTGTTAGAGAACAAATCTCAAGTTTAATTTAAAAGCTGCAGAAGAGTTTGAGGAATGCTAAAGTCCATGTTTATGTGCAGGACACAAGTTTGCTCACCGTTTTGGGGAGAGGAAAGATATTTTCATTCTGCAGCACATCAGGGACTTGACTTTACTATCCACAAAGCAATTAATAATGTATTGGTATATATGACTGCATTCAGTGTTTGCTGACAAGTCTACATGCTTCTGTGTAGAACATATTTTCTTCTGAATATGACATCTTTCTTAACCACCAATGAGTATAAATATTGGTCTTAGTGCTTGAACGAGCCACATCTCAAACAAGTGAATCCAATTTTTAAAGCACTGTGCTATGCTGTGGAATTACTGAATTTCTGTACAGGTGAAAGCTGTGATAAATTTTCACGTTGCATATCCGTTTGTTCTGTTCAAGCGGGCAATATTCCAGAGGGTATCACATTGAGCTTCAGAATAAGTTACCTTAAGCAAGTTGCTCTCGGTGAAAATAATGCAGCGTCACAAAGTGAAGCGTGAGCCCATTGAAAAAAATGTCATGGAAAGTTTTTCTTACAACTGTTCTACATAACCAAAAGTTTGGAAGCATTATTTCCAGGAAACCTGTAACTGCTTCAGAGAGCATTCTCCCAGGTCAGGTCCAAAAGCATTTATGGTGAATAATCGCTATTTTTAGTGGTGATTAAGGGGAAACTGGTGAGTAATCGAGGCTTGAATTTGACACACAAACAGGCAGTGGCATAGTTTTTGTTTATTTTTTTCCAGCATAGATGATTATGGTCAAAATCAGAAAATGAAAGAATAATGAAAATTAACTTTTTTAATTTAAAGGGTATGTATTTGTGCTTATATACATCTGCATCTGTAACTAAAAATTGTGTAAGTTAGCAAGAATCGGAGTTCTTACAGAAATGTGGGGAGATTCTGCAGACTTTTTATCTTGGAGTAAATTATTGTCTCGGTGTCACTTGCTTGGGTCACTCCAAAGCATATTCAAGAAATGATGTGGTAGAAAATTGGTTAAAAAAAAAAGAAAAGTGCTGAACGTTAGTTTACTGACTCCAAGCTGAATGTAAAAACCATTAGGGAAAACGTGCTGAACAGGTTTGGCTGCATCAGAAACATTTCTCATGGCACCTGCAGACAGAGCAGTTAATAGCAAACAGTGCTGGTTTGTTGTTTTTTTTTGTCCCCCCTTGAAAATGATATTAGTAGATATGTCATTAGGAAGTGTTAATCTGATATAAGACATAATCGTTTCATTTATTAAATGTGCTTTGCTACTGCTAACAGCTGGGAAAACACGACTAAGAGGGAAAATACATGCATCCTCCTGATGCATGGGGAGCCGGGTTTATAAAGTAGGTTACAAAGCAGGTCCTGAGGTTGTTAGAGGGTCACGGTGCCTGTTCCTGGGATGGTAGAACTGGGGTGCTGGTGGGGGGCGGAGGGCAGCTGCTGGGTGCAGAGAAGGCACGTGGATCATAGAGCAGAAGCAATTTCCAGCTGCCGCGGTGCCCTGGCAGCCTGTCCTCGCTGTCAGGTCTCCCTTCTGCTCTCTGAGCTGCTGCCACACTTCACCTTTGCTTAGTTTTAAGCAAAGGTATGAATTATCTCACTGGCAGCAATGGGGTTCCTCGTGGATTTGCACTGTTTCCCACAAGTAAGTCTGAGTTTGTTTTCCAAAGTGACACATTCATGGTTAAATTATGCACAAACCAGTTACGTAACATAAACGTATCCATCTATTTTCTACAATAAATCAGTGCCACAGGACTAAAAAATGAATATTTACATGAAATATGTAGAGGGAGTTATACACCTAGGCTATATATGCTGCTGATCTTTGTATGTTCATGTTTTATTCTATTTGGTTTGTTACAAGTGAATTGAATTATAAATATTGGATTTCTTAAAGCAAAGTCTATTTAATAGCAAGTATTGAGGTCATTTTTCTGGCATGGTGTTTCGTAGAAAGCTTGCTTTTAACCAGACTAGCACAGCTCTATTCAAAATTTCTGCCCTTCCAGAAGTGAAATTTGTTAGTGTATTGGATTCCGATGTACCTGTAAATAAATCAGATATCTGGGGAAACAGAGGCTTTCAGAAATCGCCCTGGGTCATGTAATTCAGTTGTGGCATATCTTTCATAAAAGCAACGAGGAATCTCAGTAAGTTAATAAGCTTGCAAGTCATCAGATTTTCCACATGCAGTCATGTCCTGTAAGTGCAATAGAGTGTATTAATAGCACTCCGATGTAACATTTTCCAAGTGTTTTGTAGTAATACTGGTTGGGTCATGTACTTCTAACAAGCGTTAACATTCCTCGGGGAGGACTCAGGGTTTGAAGTGCCTTACACTACCGTAAAACGTGGAATAATCAAATCTGTGAAGGACGGGCCACTGTGAACCTGGCAGGGATATATGGCACTTGTGTGTTGTGTGACAGGCGTTGCCTCTCTTTCTGTGATGAAAATATTTTGCGGTATGTGCATTGTGTGCATGACGCAGAACAGAACTTTACATAACATATGAGTTTCCTGCTCAGTCAACACACAACTGTGGTAGGTTCCTGCAGTGGAAAAGAACTGGAATTGCTGCACTCACCCCAAAATCTTTGCTTTTTTCTCCCCTTCTGTTTATTTGCAGTAGTACCTGGCTCCCCATTCGGTTGTTGGACGGTCAGGGAATGTTCTTTGCCGCAGGATGTGGAGAAAGTGACCGGGAAAGAGCAATTCCAGTTGAAGGTGAGGTCTCTCTTTTAAGTGGATCACATCATCCTTCTTTTTTTAAGAGTTGCTACTATTGAACAAGAGCTAGGTCTTTCCCTGATGACAGCATAACCTGCCTGTCAATATAGCTAAGAGCCAATGCCACTGGCAAATGTTGGAAGTTGTTGCTTGCAGCCTAAAAACATGGTTTTATTTCTTCCCCAGACTCTGTTGGAAGTCTCACCCTGCCTAGATGTGTACCCGAAGTTCCACACAGCCCCTAGCTGCACGGATGCTCAATAAATCCTTACAGATAGATGTCTTCCCTGCTTCCTCTGCACTTAAGGTTGCTTCTGGGCAAGGCTGCTTGCGAAAGTACGTATCTGCAGGTTCGCATCTCCTGTGTTTATGTGTCGTTGGCAGCCTGTTGTCACCTGTCCTGTTGTAGTTCCTGAGTTCTGCAACAGCAGGTCGGCTTGTCCCATCTCATAGGGAGATATAGCTCACAGCCCTTGCACTTCAAAATGTTTTCAGTCAGAGACCAAAATATTTTGTTCTGTAAAGAGCTTCACACATACACTTACATCCTCTATGTGTGATCATTTACAAGAATGACTTGTGATTTACAGATTATATGAACTTCTAAGTATGTCTTAATATGGAAAAATTAATTGATGCAACTATATAGAAGGAATGAAATCTGATTTCAGTTAATATCGTAATCCACATAATAGATTAACACTTGGTTTTCACTTCCCAAATCTCTGCTTCCAAACTCTTCAGAAATTAATGGGAAAGTCAGTAGAAAACCTCTACATAGAGCATAGTATTAATTCTTAATGATTGTTTTGTTTTACTTTGACTTGCAACATATTCTATCTTACCTGCATGAGTTCAGAGATATTCCCTCATCACCTGTGAAAGGGAATCACATTGTGACGGTATTATAACTCGAAGAACAACACTGAGGGAAAACAGCCAGAGAAATTCACTCCAATCCATGTAACGAGCTGCATAAATCATGTTCAGGAAGTTTGAGTACTTAAGACCCAATTTATATCTCAGGTATGCAGCTGAAAGCCAGGGTACAGGCAGGTCCCCTCCAGACAGCGCTTGTCCATGCTGCTGGTGGCTTCTGTGCTTGGGCTTTTGTCAAGGAGGATGTATTCATGGGATAATGTGTTTTAAAGAAGATTTAAACAAGAGATTTGCTTGTGGCTGTTAGGACCAGAGGGGTAGAGAGTAGCCTTGAAAGGAGAGCGGAAGCAGTTGGCGATAGAAGACAGATTTTGGCAAAAATGTGGGCAAGGGGGAACGCTATAAAAAGAAGCAGGGCAATGCAGGAAGACAAAGCTTTATTTCATGTAATCTGGATTGGAAAACTGCTTCTCTAGTTCACTGGCCACCGCACCGCAGCGGTTCTGCCCTCACCATGTCGGGGCTTGTGCTGTTTATCCCGCGCGACTGGCAACGGAAACCCCATCGCTTTAGTTCTGCAGCTGAACCTGAAACATTTCTGGGTGCTTAGCAGTGATGACTGGTGGCAAGGATGCTGAGGCAGCCCAGAAGGGAAAGCAGAGCAGTCCTGGACACTGCAGTGAGTTCTGGTGAGAGATGAGTGTCTGGAGTTCCTTGATCCCCTCAGTAAATCAAAGCCTATCACGACGTGATTCAAAGCACTCCGAAATAAATGAGCCTTTCAGCTGATGTCAGTAGGATTTCCAGTCTCTCCAGTTCTTCTGCATCCTTGCATCCCCAGAGAATATAATCAAGCACAGGAGACTGTAACAATCAGGGCTCTGAGCTTATGTAGCATCCAGGCACAGCCTTGAGGAGTCCTGTTTGCTGACATTAAGTTGAATACAGCTTTGTGGTCATTTTCCACATGACAGCATGTCAGCTGTGTAAACCTGGCTGGAACAAGAGATTGCCTATGACTAGCTGCTGTGAAATTGCAGTGATTTATCTGTGTCTATGTGGACTGAAAGTCATGTCTATTGTTTGCTAATCGTTGCAATTTCTCAAGCTTCTTTTCTAATGCAGTGTAATTTTGTAGTGGAGGCAAGGCATTAAGGGGGTTCGAGGTGCAGATGTGTGCCAGACCCCCACTTCATCAGTGCCTCCCATCAGATTTAATGGGCTTTGCCTTGAAAGCACCAGATCATATTGTATTTTTCTAACTTCAGCAGAATTTATTCCAGGGGAAATCTGTGCCATCGCAGAGGGAAGTATTGCTCAAGGTCACTTAGGATGACAGAAGTGAGCTCTAACTGATGTGATTTCTGTGAACAACTTGGGTTAAGGTACCGTTTAGTGTAACCCGTGTAGAGTTTGAGCCCAGGAATTCCTGTGCATTCGGTGTAACTGGATAAATAATGATGAACGTGCCAAGTCTGCACCTTGAACCAAAGCAATTTCATAAATGCTGTTCTTATTTTTCAGACCTAATAAAGCTGTGTAAAGGTTGTGTTGGAGTTAAACAATACCGTGAGTACAGCTTTCGAACTTAATTGTGTACAAGTCAGCTATATTTTTCTTTAAATTAGCATACAAAATTGAAAATGTTTTGATCTGTTCTTTTCGACCAAAAGCTACAGAGTTCATGTATGTTCCGTAACCTGACCAGTCTGTGTGTCACAAGGAAAACAGAAATTCTTCATTTTAAGTTTTTTGCAATAATTCAGTTTCTCATGATCTGAAGTGCAATGAAGATTGGGATAAACCAGCTTCATGCAACACCACATCCTAGTACAGAACATTTAATAAGAGAAAAGGAATCAAGGCCCCCACTGAAAAGCTGCTGGTGTCAAATAATCATTTATTCTGCTGTTGTTGACTTGCCCCTGTCTAAATGACAGGGGCTTAGCAACCAAAAGAAAACAGTATTTCAACAAACGGTTGTGAAACCCTGCATCATTCTTGTCACATCAAAAGCTTATGTGGAACTGTGTGCTTTTGGCTTTTAGTGGTTTTTTTTTGTTTGTGTTTCTTTTTTTAATTGCACATACAGAAACAATAAATGAGGAAATATTTATGCTTATTGGGAACGAAGGCTACTTTTTACAAACATCCTTCCCCAGCACATCCTTGGATCTTAAGCTGCCTGTCTGAAGTTTTGGTGAACTTCAGGGTTGATGTCGCATATTGTGCTCAAGAGCTTTTTCATCATGCTCTCCATGTTCTTGTGGTAGCTGCTGGTGAGGTTTCGGATGGTTTCTGTTGTTTGCTCTTCTATTTTAGCAGAGAGGTTACCTTGGGAGCCCATTACCTGAAAAGCAGAAGCCCTCTAAGCAAAATAAAGGGTTATATATGATGGCATTTTCTTCGTCATCTAGCATAAACGTAATGCAAACATGTTACAGCACTTCCTGGCAGTCAGGGTATGGTCTAGGTTGAACTGTATCCATAAAAACAAGATTAAAGGGAACCTTTTCATATGCTCATTAGCAATGGGAATCACCCCATGTAATGAAAGTTTCCCCGCTCCCTGTGGGAATCAACATTGTGCCTGGTTTGTCTTTTGCATCGCTTGTTTTAATTTGTTTTCTATTTTAATGACTAGTCAACTATGTTCTATCAACGATGGGCTTCAGTTGGCCTCGCTGAGAATGAAGTGAGGGTGGCTAGGCAGCAAAACACGGGAAAGCCTTCCCGACAATGCATAATTACAGTTTCAGAGTACTCGAAATGTCTTCACCAGCCAGTGATGTATAACCCTCAACAGGCCTCAGAGAAGGTCTTTTAATGTTAACGTTTTCTTATCTGGCGAAATACCAGACAGCTTCTGGCACAGCCAATATCAGGACATTCGCTTAGAATTTAATTGACTCTAGGCTCGCTGAACATTTTAGCAAGGTTATGTTATAAACAGATGCACGCGTTCCAAATCTGTGACTTTGCTCCCTCCTCCCCCACTGCCCCAACATCCCTTGAATTCTTCCCTTATGGAAAAGCCCTTCGGATACCGACAGAAAAATTGGTTTCCAGCTAAAGAATTCCATGGGGGAGAGCAGAAGACATTTCTGCGTGCTGCCAGATCAAGAAAGGAATAAGTAACGTATTCCTCTTGTTCTTGCCACCGTTCTCTGGGGTGGACTAGCAGCTGCAGCTAACCTGTGATGTTAGTGGGGTATCTAGAGGATGACCAGAAACAACGGGGAACCCATGAGCTTCATTGTCCATGTCATTTCAGCCAAACTTAGCCCTTAAAAGAAGAAAAAGCAGCTGAGCTAAGATCTTTTGCACAAATCACCTTTGCAATTCTATTTATCAGTACCTGGCAACGTAGTAAAAAGTCAGTAAATCAGCTGTAAAACATTTTCCAATTTGGAAGAG
The DNA here is from genome assembly GCF_000703405.1 of Apaloderma vittatum. Classification (NCBI taxonomy): domain Eukaryota; kingdom Metazoa; phylum Chordata; class Aves; order Trogoniformes; family Trogonidae; genus Apaloderma; species Apaloderma vittatum. The sequence goes on from NW_009712157.1 coordinate 71,779, forward strand.
ACACAGGGCGTGCACATAAATGTAAATATCAGGAAGAGATTATACTTTTCTATAGGAAGTATTTTAAGCTGGCGTTTTTATTTTAGCTTTTAGACAAGTTGTAAGGGTCCCATGTGGGAAGGATTGTTCAGCTTAGACCAGATTTATGATTTTTTTCCACTGGGGAAAATAATTTTCGAGAGATTCTAGATGGTTGCATGTTATCCAACTACTAAATATTTCTGAAAAAACTCAAGAAAAGTATTATAATTTTAAGAAGAGCCTCTGTAGGCTGGGAACCTGCACTCTCAGTTTATGCTAACACCGTACTTTGAGATAGTTGATTCTTACTCTTCTATGTACTTTTTCCCCCTTTTCTACTTCTGAATTTAAAGACCTTTCTCATGTCAGAATGCAGACAATGCTCTGGGTCATTGAAGATTTCTTCTGACCTTGAAGGTCTGTCCCTTATTTTGCCCCTACTGGTTTTATGCTGGTGTCCTTCCAAAGTCGCTAAAATACGACACCAGTTTGGAAGCCTCAGGCTTCCCACCTCCAGAATCAGGCTGCCCACCTCCAGAGTTTGTTAATCTCAGACCCTGAATACAAACACCATGAGCACTAGCAAAACATATTGGAGATCTGAGTTTAAATTCTGTATATGTTGAAAAAAGATCTCACGTATTGTCGCTTAAACATCAAATTAATCGTTATTTTCTGTTGCTGCTGCTGGTCATTCTGGACTAATGTGAAACATCTCATAGTATGAGAAAACTTACCCCTGTTGGGATACAGCATTGCAGAGAGGAGGAATAGTGTTAAATGAGACTGACAAAGAATTAGAAATACTTGTGTCTGAATACCTGAGCCAGTAAAGTGAACTGGGCATCAGACTTCCCTGTGCACTGGCTTAGCTGGAACTCCTGTCTGCCTTACAGGCAGAGGATAATAATGATGATATTCGTCTGGGTAAATGTTCGACATAATGGGGTCAGGGAACGTGAAGGAGGACTGCAGTGATCTTGTACAACGGGCTGTCATTTGAGGAGCAATATGTGCTCTGTCCTGCTCGTGTGAAACGCTCGGTCAACAAGCAGTGGCCGTTCCCTGCAGCTTCTGTTTTGTTTGTGATGAAAAAAATCGAGCTCACACCAAAGCAACATGTTTTCTGCTGTTTCAGACCTAAAACAAGTCTGGCTTGACTGAAAAGGTGAACAAATTTTTTGAGGTGTGTTTATTTTAGTGTCAGTAAACATCTGAAATGGTACGTATGAGACAGTTCCACCTAGCCAGGCTCTATGACAGTGTATCTGGGGGCTGGCAGTGTGTGTTGAAGACTTTCTGTGTATATCTGTTCCTAAGGTTTGTGATCTCTGCTGGAAAATGTTTTATGTGAAGTAGAACTGAAATGACAGGTTTGTAAAGCTGTTTTTGTTTGACCTCTTTGGCTTTTTTTTTTTTTTTGGCTGCTTTGGCGCATGTAGTTTCCTTAGCTTTGCACAAAACAATCAGGGGGAAAAAAAACAAACCCAAAAATAAAAATGTAAGAGGTAGGTCACCGAGTAAAAAGAGAATGGTTTCTGAACCTTTATGAGAATACTAGAGAAAAGTGCAAGATGGCATAAATGTATAAAATGCGCTATAATTTGGCTATGAAAATATCAGCCTGACAATGTTCACTATGTATGAAAACACAGTGAAAAACTCTAAAGTTTTGGTAATTTCAGCTCATCAAAGGTGCAGCGTTGTATGCAGTCCAAAAAGTTAGGTAAGGTGGAACAGAAATAGAAATATTTTAAATCTATTTTAAATCAAGACAGGAATGTGGTGTGCCTGGAGTTCAAGAAAGAGGACCCGAATGTATTTTTCCTTAAGGTAGATACCTCTCCAAAGGATGAGCATGAACCAAATACAGAATCGGGACAATTTTAGTGGTGAAATGTCCACGATACCTTCTCCAAAGGTGTTCAGTACCTTCTACAAATATGTTCATAGCCTGGGAAGAAGTCAGAGGGAAGCGTATACTCATCGTAGGCAATATCTCTGTTTAATCAGTATGACCAGGTTGGTTTGCAGAAGTCTCCATGTAACACTGAAGTGCTTGTTTTACTTTTGAGCAGACTGGCCCTACAAAAGAACATATGCAGGTTTTTTTACTTACATTTGTTTGCTTGTTCCTGAATTCCTTTTCCCTCTGTAAGCGGTAGTGGTCTATCTCAGCTATAGCTTCTTCTTTGGCCTGCTTCAGCCTCTTTCACTTTCCTAGTGGGGAAAGAAAGAGGGATTTACTTCACAATTTGTCCCAAATGAAAGCCAGTCACACCAGAACCCGCCTTCTGAGACCAGCTCCCCGTATGCAAGCAAATGGAAAGCTTGTTGGTTTGCTAACAGAAGTCTTTTTGGAGCTACACATTTTCTCATAATAAATGTGGGGGTTTTTTTTAAAAAAAAAAATCACAGCTTAGTGTTTAAATAAATATCTATCTTTCCTTCATCAGCAATAGTCACAGCCAGATAACAGATTTTAGTTGTCACTGATGGGAAAAGACGTTATTCTGTAAGAATTGCTGTATTGATTGGTTGCCAGCATCCCTTCATCCTGCACCAACGGGATTCTGCTTCGAGCTGGCAGATTTCCAAAGTGCTGCAAGATAACATCTTAACCACTACCAATCTGAGTTGCAACCTTCAGGCTTTGTCCTCTTCTCCCCTAACATTTGTTAAACCCAGAGGTGAGGGATTAAGAAAAAAAGGAGGTCAGTGATATTCTCTACCAATGCACAGAAAATATGGAAGTTGTTAAAAAGTCGTATTCGTTTTTTTTTCTTTTAAAATAGGAGGATGATCCATAAGGTGACATTTTAGGCTGTAGTAGAGTCTTCCTCCTTGAACGGGCTGGTTTACGTTTTATTCACTGTGAGCAGCTTTATCTTTGTCTTGAGTAAAATGCTAAGGGTTTGTCAAATCGAGCCCATGGATGTCATTGCAGGACTGGACGTAAGGTAGCTGCTGGGTCTAGCAGGGATGTCACATAAAAGATAGGAGTAAAAGGTTTGATGGCAATGTGGCGCTTAAGTTTCTACATGCCACAACCACCCCAGAATGATGCATCTCTGCCCACCTGTTTTGCATAAAGTCAGTAGAATTTTCATAGATCTCCACAGGACTGCTACACTACTTGGTGAGGAAAAAGCCACTCTAACCGATGGGGCTGTAAACCTCCTGCGTTGAAATTCGGTATGTCACATGTGAGACACCTGGGCTGATTTTGAGGATCTCTTTTGGCCGTACGGCTAAAATTTTAAGAGCGGGAAGGAATTTCTTTGGCTTAAAAGTCTATTGCTTAGATGCTTAAATTAGGATATCACAAGAATTAAAGAGTGGAGGCTAGGCAACTGAAAAAGGCGTCTGGATCTGATGTGTGAAACATGCATTTATTTATTTACATGTAACCACCTGCTTAACACCACTGAGCAGTACGAATACTTTTGTAAGTTTTGATGGTGTTTTTGTTAGTTTTTGTGGGTTTTTTTGTTTTTAAATCTTTCCATTCAAGCACAAAAGTACCTTCAATTCAATTTTTGAAATCCTAAAGAATGTGCTCCAACTAGGGTAGAAAGATGAGCATTGGTATTTCTGATTTATTCCCTCCAGGCTGCTACAATGGATTGGTTATACCTGTGCTGGCCTTCTGAAGCCTTACCAGGTGTGGGGCATATTGCAATCTGCTTCCACTGAGCACGACACCATGAAGAAGCTGAATCTTGAGAGGAAGGTTGTAGTTTTTATACTTTTGAGATTCAATCCAGCAGTGGATTATGTGCTCAGATGATGGCTCCTTCCAAAGTCATTCCCTGCAGTTGGGTGAGTAGAAGCAGAGAGATGCCTGAAACGTGAATTTCATTTTCTAGCCTTGGTTCTTGCAGTGTTTGATTTTGTGGGTGTGTTTATTGTGGGACCTGGGGCGTGTGACTGTACGAAGGGTTTTTACAGGTTGGGAAGTAGACAGCTTTACTGACACCGGGTTCACCAGCGCAGTGCTCTCTTGTTTAGTTAATTATTATTTCTGAGAGTCCTGCCAGCACTGAGGCACTATCCTTACTTATAAAGGGGCAGAGAGACAGTTTAAAAGATAGCATGTAGTCTCCCAGAGTTCGTATTTGTTTGGTATTTGAGTATTCCCCTGGCTTCTGCCACTCACTGCGTAAAATCTTGGGACCAGTATGCAGGAACTGACAGATTTGTGTAAGAGCCTGACATCAGCCCGGACAACAAAATCTGGAAGCAGGTTTAGGTCTGTATTTTGAAATTCCCCTTATTCTCCCACTTTGGAGCTGATTGCCCTTTCATAGAGTTTTCCTGTAGGAGCAGAGCCCGGGGGGTGATTCTCTGGAGCTGGAGCTCGGGATGTGTGGGGGGAGTAACTACGATGAAGCTCTGCCAACTTCACCAGCTGAGGGACTGGTTCTCTTATAGCAAAGTAAATTATTTCAAAATCAGTGAGATTTTAATTTCCAATTCCATCTGGGGGGCCATCTGTAGTAAATATGTTGCGTATTTGGCCACCGGATAGATAAAAAAATCCATTTAAAATGCACAAAACGGAAGGAGATTAACTGTAAAACAACGGTTCCTTTGACAATGTAGCTAGTGAACCAAAAAGTATATATATACATAAGTGTCACCTCTTGACAGTGCACTGGAGTAAGCACAATGCATAGGGTGTCACGGTAGGATGGCAGCCACTTTATTTTTCCGTGATGCCTTTAGGACCGGCACAGCAGGAACCTGCTGCTTCCTATTTAATTAAGTGGAAAAGCTGTGAGTAAATTACTGCTAGTTCAACAACGTTGTGGACAGAATCGGCAAATGCCAACATATGCGAGAGTACATATGCTGCACCTGATTCAGTTAAGCAGAAACTAGAGCTTAACCTGCTGTTTCACTAGAGACAAACCAAAATTAATTACTCAGCCGGCTATTAACCGCTCGTCTGCTACCTAAGTGCGGGATTGCCTTTTCAAAGTCTCGCTGATCTCCTGCATGGAATTCTCGGCAGAGCTGAAATCAAACCTTATGCACTGAAGGCTTGGCAGAGTATTGCAATTCAGCCAAGGTCATAACAAAAAAAAAAAAAAAGGGCAAGAAATGCAGCAGCGTGGGCAAACCGGTCTGACCTTACAATATTTTTCTTCTTTGTCAAGGTGTGAGCTTTCTGCTCCAAGTTTGGAAAGACTTTTGCCCCAAAGGCCAGGTTTGCTGTTGCCCCTTTGTCCCCCCTTCCCATCCTTGAAGATGGGGAGCAGCGAAGCAGCTGGGCTGCGCTCTCCTTGATCCACTGTTGCCCTTGATTTTTAGGTTGTTGAGGTTTTTTAGGTCTTGTGAGAAAAAGATGGGAGAGAGCAAAATCAGCGCGTTCTAATTCGCTCCAGCGCTAAGTTATCTTGCCTTCCAAAAACTGCCGTGCTAAAATTGGCTTTCTGTTTTCAAACATATCGTCAAGGCTCCTAGGGGAATTTCTGCATAGAAATCCTGTCGTGTGAAGGAGTTGCCAAAAATTAATCATATTTTTCTTTAAATAGGACTGTTTCAGTTGTCTTCAAGAGTGTTAAATTGTCTGCAGAATGGGATTTGGAGATGCTCATTTTGAGAAGGCCTTTTTGCACTTTTAATAAAATACAATAGAAGCAGCTGATCAGTATGTATAGCTTTTTCAGTAGATAAAATATGCCCTGGATATTATCCAAAAGAGCGCCATGCATAAAATTCTGTTTACAGTATCTTATTTTGATTAACATTTGGTTTTAATCTGATTTCCTGAAATCTTTCATCTGCGTTTTCGTTTTATTAGGCGCTAGACATTCAAGCCAAGATATAAAAATCTATAGGAAAACAAGTTTTGCTAAACCTAGTGTTCATGACACATTTGTTTCCCTTGTTTTACCCAAAAGGATTATCAGGAATTGATGTCTTGGCTCTGACAATGCTCGGTTATTTCTGGGATCCAAATTATGCTTAAAGCAAAAATGATAGATAAAGCAGTACTGTGCATAGAAAGCCAAAGAATTGCAGAATTATGTTGGTTTGTGTTTAATCAGTTTAATAGTTTCAGCCTTGCATGTGTGCATTTACGAACAAACTACTAATAATTTATCAGGTATAAAGGATATCAGACAACGATACAGGAAAGATAGTGCAAGCCAGGAATAAATGTTACTGAGCAAGAAGCGTGAAAAAGCAGGTACAGAGGAGCTTTAGAATGATTTCCTTCGTGCCTATCAATATAATTTGCTTTACTTGCTAATTCCAAAGCGGATTTTGCATTACAAAGAGTCAGCAAAACCTAGGCTTGTTGTTTATATACAATACTATGTGTGTTCACGCTATGTTTTGGTGATGTGAGCCCCAACTGTAAACACCGAAGGGTTTGCATAAGGGCAGCTTCACCAGTTTCCCTGAGAAGGACTTTTCCTGGTTGTGTCCCTGCCAGTCAGTCTTTACGCAGTGGGGCTCACCGGTCGCCGCCTCTTCACGGTGACAAAGGAAGGTCATAGAGGTTCATTGCTTCCACCTGCAGCCCAGTCCCTGAGCAGGAGCTGCTGGTCTGAAGTGGTGCCAGGTGGATCTGGGCTGGCATTTTCCGGGGTGAAGCAGCAGGTCCTCGCCTCGTTTCACCGAACTGGGTGTGCACGGGTTACCTGCCTGCACTGGGGATATCGGTTGTGTTTCGTGTATGTCCTTTCATCTTGGTTTTTTTTTTTTGCGCTCAGAGACAAGCTATGCAATCCTTTCTGCTGATCTAACTGCAGAATCACTCTGGGGAAGATCTGCAGAATTACTCTGGGGAAGGGACTGTTGAAGGAATTCTGGTTTGGCATAACTGGATCTGGCACTAAAAGAATCCCTTTTGTCTTGTCCTGCAGTATTTAAGTTATACTAGTATGGTTAGGTATTGGAAGTGACACAGGGACATTGGTATGAAAAATATTGAAATTAGGGACAGCATGGACGTTTTTAAATTTTTTGTTTTGTAGCTTCACTTCAAAGCTCTTGTAATGCTGAACATAATAATGATTGAGGTCTAATTATTTTGTTAGATTAGCTATAATGCTTGGTTTAGCACAAGGGTGGACTAATCCTTAGAAAAACTCAAATCAGAAATGTTAAGGCCTGGCCTTGCTTGTGTACTCATGAGATCTAAAATTATGAAGAATTTGTGCCGTTTGCACACCAGTAGAAACTGTTGCCAGTATTTAAAAGGAACAAAAAAGATCCACTGTAGATGAGTATGCCACTTCATTTGTTATTTAGACATTTTTACCCTTGATCTCCTATACTTAGCAATAAAATCTCTGGGAAATGCTTGAGGTTTTTCATGGGATCACACAGAGCTGCTGAGACTGAAAGGGTTTGACCTCCCTCACACCTCTAGAGTCATTTTCTTTACTTAAGTTCGTGCTTTTGTCTCTTGCACTTCGAACGGATGCCATCGCAAAGAGTCTGGCTCCATCTTATTTTTCCCCAAGATTTTTATGTATGAGAAATTTTTATTTTCCTTAAAAATGTTTATAAAGGGGAAAAAATCACCTTAAAAGTAATAGAGAAGTCATCCTGATGAAATATTTTTACTCTAGATGCTTTACTGATAGCAAAATTCTTTGTAGTTGTTTTTCTGCAGCTGCCCAAGAACCTCCCACCAGTGTGTTAGCATTGAGGTAAGCATAGGCAGGGGTTTAGTTCAAGTTTCTGACTCAGAGGGGTTTGGAAGGTACTTTATCTCAACTCTGCATGGGGCTGAGGTGGTGACGGGGGAGAGCATTTTTTGTGGAGTAAATACACCCGTAACTGTGTCTGGATTCTACAAGACGCTCGTCTTCAGGCATTACTTTTATGTTCTGGCGACACCTTACATTTTTGGAGTTCAAATGCAGCTCTTCTGCCCTTCATGAAAAGGGAAGAACCATCCCACTCAGAGCACCTCTTTGCCTATAAAAGGGTTGAATAATTTCTTAATTATTCTTTGCATTCAGGCTGGGAGCAGCAACCCCCAAACACCTTTTTTTTCCTTATCTTTGTTTTTTTATTATTGTTTTTTTTCTTCTTCCCACCACCCCTCTGCTGCTTCTGCAAGGTGCAGGCAGTGGCCAGGTGCTTGGGGAAGGAGTACTGTCTTTCCTCTTTTTTTTTGTATGCTGCTGCACAAATTAACGCATCACACTAATAATTACTGAACACACAGCAATGCTGATTTGCGTGCAGAACGTACATAGAACCTACACAAATTATTTTTGTTTGGCTTCTATTTCCCCCTGGAAAACAAAATATATTATTCCTTCATGGAACTCTTGCTCCACATGACATCTTCGTACATTTTAGCTGAATCCTGCAGGACAACTTTGTTTCCTGCTGCTGGTTTCTAAGATAACTCCATGCAACACTATTAATGTTTCGATGCTAATGCAGGTCAGTGACTCGTGTGGTTGGTACTTACATTTAGGAGAATAAGGTCCCCATATTTTGCATTAAAACACTGAGAGACAAATGCAGAAAAGGAAGGAAATAAGCAATGGAAAGACTCTGCCTGGAGAATTCTTTCTTTGACTTAAATTATTCTAGCAGGCACCTTAATTTTTATATTTGTTAATATTATTTTTTTTGCTTATATATGACTACAAAATAAGTATTTGAATTTATTGTTATTAGATGTCTACACACGTTTGTGTAAACACACAATGCCTTGGGCATTTAGGCATTCGGTAAACAAGATGTTTATTTTTAAATTGCACATTAAATCACTTGCTGATTACTTGTACCATGTAACAAGGCTTATATGAATGCCCTGTTACTGCACTGACAGTGCTTGTGACTGTACCATGACTTGGGTTTACCATCGTTGTGCTGAAGTCTCCCTTTGTTTTCATATAATTTTTTGCAACCTGGCTGAGGTTAGAAGGCAGATTGCTAGATTGCATAGTAAAGGGGAACACTGAGAAATTTTTATATGACCTATACGGAGAAATTAGAGAATTTGGAGTCTGATCCTCCAGAGCTGGCAGACAGAGGCATGTAGGCTTCTAGTTTAAATAGCAATGGAGGGCTGTAATGCCATTATTGGCATTGAGATAAAGCAAGAATAAAGCCAGCTGACAGGATGAATATAACAAAGAGAACCTTGTTTAAGGTAATAAGGTGCGTGTGTGTGCACACACGTGCACAGAGAATTTTAAACCAACGTTCAGGTTTGGGTAAATGCTCAAGGCACATCACTGATTTAAGTGAGAAGAGCGAACAGGAGGAGCACAGCCCTGCAGTACACAGGTAAAAATGTTTTTCTGGGAGCCACTGTAATTCTGAAGAGCTTACAGGGCAGCTACTTACTCTTTTTGGCTTCCTCCAGTTTGTCCTTGGCCCGTTTTTCTGCCTGCAGAAGCTGCTGGATTCCCTGAGACTGGCTGGTCATGCTGGTGGCCGAGGCTGGCGCGCTTCTGCGGGGACCGGCGCTCGGAGCAGGTTTTATAGAGCTGCCAGCTCTCGTGCCTTTTGTTCTGTCTGTTATCACAACAGCCTTCCAGATCGTGCCAAACCAGCCGGCTCTGCCTGGATTGCTGCTGGGCAAAAAAGCCCTGTGCTAGTGCAGAGCACAGCAACAAGGTTGGAAGGAGCGTTCTCCCCTCCTCAGGGTCACCAGCAACTCAAGTGTCTGATTAACACATTGGGAAAAGATGGGAAGTGCGCTCCAAGTGGCTTGTAGTTGAACGCTTGGGGTTTGATTTGTCTTTCTTTTTTCTTAAATATTTTATTGCTGAAGCAGATTATAATTAATCCTGTCAGAGGGACTAAGAGGGGAAAAAAACCTAAACTATTCCCTGAAATTTCCTTTTATTAAAACTTGAATGTGAAGGACCAGACTTGGTCAAAAAGTAGTTTTAGTTGAACATGGTGAACGGCTTGTATTTGTGCATGTGTGTATATAGGTGTGATTTCTGCATGTATGTTATAAAATGCATATATATAAAAATTGTTTTCGACTCTTTGCTACTGGCTGTGCCATGCTACCTGCTTGCTGTGAGGCTCTTACCTGGTCCTTATGAGGAAGCTGTTGTTAGGAAGGTTATTTTTCTCCCCAAATAACTGCAAGCCAGAAGGGAAACAGAGGGAGAAGCCTCTTGGTTTATTACTGTCCTCAGCTGAGGTCTGCACGACAGTAGCACTGAAAGGGAAGTTTTGTTCTCCAGTTTGTGACATCACGGAGTCAAATTCTGTCCAGGCTCCCTTTTTTTACAGCGTATTAGTCACCGAGTTTCTTCCTTCCTCCAGAAACTTAGGTGCCTCCTCATCCCCAGCACTGAAATCAGAGGTCTGCTCTAGCTGCAAGGGAGCAGACGTGGTGCTATTTTTAGTTTTTTTTTTTAATGCATACCCTTGAAGTTCATTTTATTCAGGCATGGAAGGAGGAAGTGATGATCAATTGTACAGAAAATGTGGGAACTGTAGGGTTAGGAAGGCTGTTGTGCCACTGGGGCTCAGACCTGACCGGCAAAGAAAAGCAGAAGTGGAAAATGAAAGTAAAAAATGAAGAGACTTGGTTTACTTGGGGCAGGAAACTTGGGCTCAGAACTTTAAAGCAGTAGTTACTTAAAAATTAAATAGGAAGTGGAAATGTCAGACTTGTCTCAGACACCAGCAGTCTATTCCAGGCAAAGGCTCTTGTCAAGCAAATCTCATTGCCGCAAGAAATGTTACAAAACTGAGCAAACTGAACTGTTTTGGGGTTTCTGGACTTGGCTGAAAGTGTTAGGGAACAGCCCCTTTGATTTTTCAGAGCAGCTCTCGATGCCATCATTATTTCACGTGGGTCTTGGTAACAACCTGAATTTTGATATTTACAAGCTGTTAATTATATTCCACAGAAAATAATTCTGTGGTGAAGTTTTCTGGAAAGTAAATCCATCCTTGAACGGATTGCAAAGTTCTTCCATTGTTAAAAAACCTCACATATTTCTGAAGCAGATCATCTGAGCTGCAGTTGTCACAGTTCACATATTTCAATGCTTTTTTGAATAATAATAATAATAATAAAAAAATCTCAGTTTATAATTTTCCTTGTAGCTAGTTCATATACACATGGTGACATGCTGTTCAGGGACTCCTCATGGCATCAGGCAGGTACTGGTACACCTCTGAGAAGATAATAATGTATTTTGGCTGGTGCTTACACACATTTTTAGACCACACAAAGTTCTGCCACTTAGAACTAATTTCAGAGCTTGCCTGATGACGGTGGTGATGATCTCAGGCCGTGTTGACAAGGCACCTCTGTGTATCCTACGTCATGGATAATTCATTAAAATAAAGTAGGTTAAGTCACCAATTGACCAAACACGCTCCTACTTCATCACACGAGTTAATAAGAATCTGTGTTGTAGTCACTGCCTTACTTTCCAAGCCAGCTCCAGACTTGTTTAATTAGAGAAGCTGATGTGGTGACTGATGATGGACCGGGGGAGACGTGTTACTGGAGAGGGGAGAGCGAAATTCTTTGTGTTTTAAAGACTCGTCCCTTTTCTTCTCAGCATTTCATCCAGCTGTCTTGGTCCTCAGAGTTTCCTGAGCCTTTTCTGGCTATCCTCACCGACAGAAAGGGAAGGATGGGCTCTGTTCTGGCATTCTCACTCCCCCAAAGTGACGCTGTGCAGCAAGGAAGAGCCTTACAAGGGTTGAGAGGCCCCGCTGAGCTCCTCCTGCTCGTCCATCACTTACAACCACTCTAAATCAGGTGTTTCTAGTTCAGATGGAGGCTGTGCAGCTGCGCTCTTCTCCTTGCGGTGGGCAAAGTCAGGTGGATTAACCCCAAGTAGTGCAGATTATTTTATTTGGGGAAAAAAAAAAATAAATCTGCCTGCTGTTAGCTCAGACTGAGCCTTACCTAGCACGAATACAACTTCTCAGTCTGCCTACCACCGAGCAGTAAAGGCAGTGCTGTGGCATCCTTTTATTGCGGTTTTTAAGTGTGCACAGGCTCTCCTCTATGTAGGAGGGCAGCAGGCAGTTTCTGCTGCAATGGTTTAAGCTGAAGGTCTCCTATGCATTGTCTCTGTATTTCCCAAAGCAAACACCTGCTGGTGGGTTTTTATTTTCTTTAATTGCCTTTTTATTATAAAAAAAAATATTCCTTCTAAATGAGCTGCCATGACTGCGAAGTAGTACGTTTTGTCCAGGTTTACAGCTTCAAAGCAGCAACGTGGCTTCGATGATAAAGCGCTAAAACCAGCAGCATGTCAGGCAGGGCAGCTGGCACGGATGCTTTTGTGCGTTGCTGCGTGCCTTTTGTTTTGTTGCTCTAGAAAGTAAGTAAGGAAAAGCAGGGTGCACACCTGTACAGCTTTCTGCATCACAAAGAGGCTGCTTTTCTGATGAAAATGGGGCGCCTTCAAATGGAGCAAGATCTATCATGTTAGAGAAGGATTACCGTCAGCGTTGGTGTCAAAAGGTCTTCGCACATAAATTCAAATGTACGCAGTGAAAACCATCACACGTTTCTCAAAATCATGGCTTTTATCTCTGAATTCAACAACTATGTTTGCTTAAAGCAGTTAGAAACTTTCTCCTGAAATTGTAATTATGTCTGCAAGCCAGGATTCTTGATGGAGCATTTGTCTGACAGTGACGTTCTTGTTCTGTTGAGACCAATGCGGCAGACCTCGACAGCCTGTATTTAACCCACGGGCCTGAAAAATGTGGAAACAAATAGGTAAGCAAAGAGCAATAGATATTACAATATTGCCAGAGGTAGGTTGCTGCCATACTGTGTGGGTGAGCTTATGGACTGCTGGCGAGTCTGTCAACACTGCCCCAGCTTCAGCTGGCAGAGCAGTCTGCCTCCCCTATACTGAACACCTACCTGTGAACCAACTCTTATTTTTTCCTTAATTTGGCTTGTCTAGATATGAGTAATTATGTTTGCAACTATAGTTGGTTTAGCATTAAGAGAAAGCTGTATATATATTTTTTTTTTTCTAAAAATCTGACTCCCAGGAGAAAAATTAAGGAAAAAAGAAATTTATCCTTTATTGCTGAGCCCGGCAGGCAGCGTCCCTTTGGTCACTGTGGGTTGCTGAGCTGGTTGTGTCCCCTCCCAGCCTCTTGCCCACCTCAGCCTGCTGACAGAGGGGACGTCGGGGTGGGGTGCAGAGTGCGGGGCAGAGAAAGATTTGACACCCTGCAAGAGCTGCTCAGCAACACCTAAAACATCAATGTGCTATCAACACACTCCTAGTCACCACAGCATGTGGGCTGCGATGAAGCAATTAACTCCATCCCAGCCAGACCTGGCATGCAATGTTTAATTTCCAAAAGTATTTCCTTTTTTTTCTTTTTTCTTCTTTTTCCCGGTGCAGTTATTTGCTATCCTCTTTCCCGCCCTTCTGCGCAAAGAGCATGCCTCTTCCCTTATTGCACCCTCTAGATGAGTTTAGCCTCCCCCAAAGAAGTCTGCAGCCTCAGCAATGCCTGTGAGCAGGCAGGGAGGGGAAGTGGGGAGTCACGTTTAGGGTATTTTGAGCTGTGTAGGCTAACCAACAACTCGCCTCCATATCACAGCTCGGCAGTCACTTGAAGAAAACTGAGTGCAGTAGTGTATCAGAAAATTTCTGTGCGGTCTCAAATTAGAGTTACCAACATCAACGAAGTACCACAAAGAAAACAGTTCAGCTTTCTAGCCTAAAGAAGTTGAACCTGTAGTCCTCTGTACTGGATTTAGGTGCTGCTACTTTTTATATAGCTCAAGGTTGCTTAAATAATTTGCTGACTTTTGACAAAATCTTAATTTTCTACCCAGTCATTTCATTGTATTTCACTCCAGCTCTGAGCAGTGCTGGCTTAAAGTGAAAGTGGGTAAAAGGAATAAGAATTTCCTTTCTTCTAGCATATACAACCATACAATAGCTTTTTCTTCCTCATAAAGCAGGTGATTATTTGGAAATGTAAGATGCAAAAGCTGTGGTGGAAAAAATTATGATTACTGGCAGTCTGTCTTTAAGACCAGAGTACATGTTGCTTTAACTAAGTTATTCCCTGCAAAATTTGCTGATAGTTTCCTGATAAAATTATGAAGGTCATAAAAGTGTTTTTCTCCTTATTTTGTAAGAATTACTTTTGAATTAGCGCTCCTAAACTGAGAAATGTGCACGTGTACGTATGCCAGTACGTGTGTGTGCATGTACATACACGAGCATGGGTTTGTCCAATGAGATTTAAAATCTGTTTCTTTGCTTTCTAGTGCTTTCTAGGACTTTTAGTTTATTAAAAAAAACAACCCAAACCCCAAAAACTTACCCTTCGTCCATAAATGAAATGGGAACATTAACTAATTTTAGCCTATTCACCACTTTACATCATGTCTCTGTTGTCTGTTTCTCTTGCTCCTCATGTGGCTCTGAGAGTCCTGCATGTCAGACAGTTCATCATCTTAGAGTGGGAAGTTTTTTGTCAAGACTTCATGCAGTAAACACACCTTTTTTAGTGTTTTTTTTTCTTTTTTTTTTTTTTACTGGTCTATTGCTGACTCATAGGGGTTTGAGGTTTGCTTTGCAGAAAGTAATTCTATTCATAGGATCTCTATGTGTTTTATGTAGAGCATTTGTCCCTCTTCTGGGCTTGGGATAAAGGTCAAAATTCACCATTAATTTTGGTTTTCCTTCAACCAGTTCACTTGCAAGTGATTTCAGAGCTTGTTCTAGCATGTTAAACGTGTCCTGATTTCTAGTGTCACTAGACCAAAAAGGTGCTTTTTTGACAGGAACTGTGCTTTTAATGGTGAATCTTGGAGCAAAGACCAATGTGGAAGTGCACCTCGTACCACAGGGATGCTGGCTCTGTTTTTTGTGGTTATCGCACGGAAATTTTAGGGGTCAAACTTTGCCTGGGAGATACAGAGAGCAAAGAGGAGGAAAGTATTTTGCAGAGGGACGTTTTGGAAGTTCCTTATCTACCCACAGGAAATATTTTCTGGCCTTGTGGATAGCCATGCGATTTCTGGTATCGTGAAGCATCCATCTGAAGTCATCACAAGGGCAAGGCAGATGACATTTTTAAACAAAAAGTATTTTTAATATAAAATGGAGCTTCATTAACATGCGGTTACATTAGTATGAAAAGCTTTCTCTAGTAAATATATGGTCAAACAGGAGCTGCTGAAGATAACAATATAGACAAATACTACAAATTCGGTTATTCTGAGCAGCTGCCTAATTTATCTTTGAAAAAAATACCTGAGAAGATTTCTTTTTCTGGAGAAAGGATTGGAATGAGACTACCATGAAAGCACAATAGTGTTCTCTATATTTCTGTCTGAGGATACTGTGAACATTTGCATTGCTCTTTTTTGGCGCTGTGGGTAATAGCAGAAGCAGCACGGATTAAACCTTCCCTTACGGAGCATGGCACAGGCTATAATAGAAGTCTCTCAAAGGACAAGATCATTGCTTTGAAAAACCTCAAAAGGTACATTAAAAAAAAGGAAGCACCTTCATGCTTACGGTAAGGTAACCCTTGATAAAAGGCTACACAATATTGGCTCTCAAAATTAAATTAAATCCATTGAAATTCTTTAGGCAAGGCCTAACAAGTAATAGCTTTTATTCTGTCAGGGTGCCCTACTGGATCTTTTCCTTCCAAGCCACCTGAGATCCTCCTCTTCATAGCAGAGATGATTGTAGATACGTGTCCTAGAATTCAGAATATTATGGCTGTTCAACTGTCCATTTCACTCCTCCTTTTCTAGGTAGGGGTGAACAGCTTATGCCAAAGTACTTATTGTTTTTCTACCCATTTCTGGCCACTCGACTCTTCCTTGCCGCCAGGACAAAAATGACTCTGCTTTATGAAACAGCTTGTACTAAGCTCCTGCGTTCTGTAGGTGCCAGCAGCTCCCTCTCAGTGCTGGCTGTCCAGAGCCCTAACCTTCAGGCAACCTTCTACACCCGTAGCACTGCCAGCCCTTTCCCTTGCTCTTACAGCTGGGTTTTTATGAATCCCTCCTGGAAAGGAGAGGAATAGAAATGATGACGAAGAGGCAAATGTTTGACCTCAAGAGCTGTAGCGAGGTGGGATGGGAAGCCCTCCCCTGTGTACAACAAATAACTGTGTTGGGTTGCAGTGGCAGGTTTTATGGGATGTTGTGCAAGCCAACGCTAAGAGCAACAGGTTGATATATTTTTCATGATGTGCCTACTATGTCCTATATACTCCAGAAGAAAACAGGAGTATGTGTTACTTTGCTGGGGACTGCTTTGAAGCGTTACAGATAGAGCACTCCCTGTAATTTCCCGGTATAAATTACCTTTTCTCATTGTAATACCTTTGATATCGGTGTTTTTCTCTGATGCTCTCACACGTCTGTTTTTGCCATTCTGTAGTATGTGAAACACTTGTTAGTGCAGTGATGATGCTGAAGAAATAACAAGGCTCTGCAGCATAGAAAGTTGTGTCAATAGGTATGTGAATTCAAGGGTGGGAGGGGAGCTGGCGGTAAGAAGTTCAGAAACCTGACGCTTTACGGTAACTTCCTCTGCACAAATTCGTGGTGTTTTGAAGTTTGCAGCTTAAAAATATGAAGGGATGAGTTGGTTATGGGAAACTTCCCCCTCCCCAGACATTATCTGATAGGCTTGTTACCAACAAATCAAGGGTTTGTGGGGAAAATACATTTGTGCCTGTGGCTGGATGTATGTTGTGCCGTTATTTGGCTCACAAAACTTAACATCTTACACACTCTCTATGTTTATTTTAGAAAACTGACCTGAAAAATAGTTTTGCTGGGGGCGAACCTTCAGAGTTCTCTGCAGTGATTTGAGCGTACTGAATCCTACCAGCATTTGAGGGTGACAATACTTTCGTTCCTCATCTACCAGCAGTTTGCTTGAGCTCAGTCTCCAGAGGCAAGAGCTATGGGTGCCATGGTCCGTGATTTTCAGCAATGTTACTAAATCGCAGACCTCGAAATTTGAGCAAGTGGAGGTCTAAGTATTGGGAAATGGCTGGAAGGTTTCATTGTGTTACTTGCAGAGATGACACAGACGCTTCATGCTCAGAGTTTTAAGCGAAGGTGAGCAGGTCCTGCATTTGGAGGAATGTTTCAAAGCAGAAATATTTCAGGTGCCCGTTAGAATGGAATGACAGGGGGAGGAGGCAAAAGGCATTTAGGGTCACTTCAGTGTGACATAAATGAAAATCTTTGCTTCACGTTTGAAGCCATAATGTAAAAAACCTTCTTTTTCCAGAGGTGGTGGGTTTTTTTGTTCTTGTTGTTTGTTTTCTAGTGAAATGCCATAAAAATTGAAAGAATTTCCAACAGTTTTGGTATGGAGTGGGTCTTGGTCTCTTCCAGTGATTGGTACTGATTGGTATCTTTCCCTCTCTCCAGAATTTGATTATTGTATTGGGCTCTTATCTTATATCATATGTCAATATTAAGATTAGATCCAAAAGTTTTTTATTTTTTTCCCCTACTGCAGTTTTCAGTATCTTAGAGTTCCTCTGCTGTCTTTGTATTGTCAACCATCATATTATTGATAAAATAATGGTATCAGGAATATGTACTTACATTTTTGGAAAGAAAAAAGTACTGGAAATATTTTTAATCTCCAAAACAGCGTATAAAATAGGCAGGAAATATCTATATTCATCTCTCCAAAGATCAAAAGAGCACATTGAATTTTAAAGCAAAAAAAATTAAAAGCACAGGATTAATTACAGAAGACCAGCTTTTCAGAAAAAAAATAAAATAAAGTGCTTTCACTTGTAGCTCTTTGTGCAAATCCATAAACTCTAGATATTAAAAGAAAGCTGGAGTTGGTTACAGATTCATAACCATCCTCAGAATTCACTACCCAAGCAGTCACTTCACAAAAAAGTAACATTACTTCAGAATCTTAGCATTTCAGAGCTAACTTGTTAATTATGCACAGAATAATTAGGAGATACTTATGTCTGTAATCCTCTTAGTTGTGTACATAGGTGCAACTACAGAACTTTGATTTTTTTCATTTTTTTTTTCATGGCATTTGTATGCTGGGTGTGATGCATAGAAAAATGTTTTTCTTATATTTTAGTTCTTCAAATATGCAACCTGATTTTAAACACTACGAAGCATTCAGCCAACAAAATTGGTTTAGTTGGAACTGTTGGTGGTTGGTAACATTTTTCAATTATTTCAGGTAGTTTTAAAAATGAATCAAATGTTTAATTAATTAAAAATTCCTAGTTACTAGAGAAGGTAAATGGGAAGGACTGCAAGTATTGGGTAGCATTGTCTTACTTTTTAGGTAGCTTTGTCCCATTGGAAAGCATGGCCAGAATAAAATATGTTGTTGTGTGTAACCTGGCCGATACTGCTGTGCTTACAGTAGTGGGAAGAGATTCTCTTGATGAAGTCTAGAGAGCTGCTGTATAAAAATACCAGATGCTCATTCTACCACGTTTTGCAGTGTGGAATTTTATATTTTTTTTTCAGTGCTTACCTGTGCTTATGGATCAGGGAGGTGTGGTGCTTGGTGTGCGCATGTGCTCGTGTGTCTATGTGCACATACATGTTGATGAAAAGCTCCATCAGTCCTACTCTGTGCTGCAAAAATAATTTTACGGTCTCTTCCCCTCTCCCTGAAGCATCTTAGGGCTAATTCCAGCAATAAGGAGAAACACCCAGGTGGGATGCAGAGGGCAGGGTATTTATTCCAAAACCAGAAAGGGGAATAAAATGTTATTAAAAGAAAAACTGAAAATAAATGCCATGATAGCTTTGAATTGTCTAACTAAATGCTGCTGCCTCTCTGGATCTTTTTATCTTTTGTACCCTTCTCTTTCTGAAATATAGATTTAATAGGCTCACAAAGTTTCTTGGAAAGGGGCAGCAGTAAGAGTCTATAGAGCACTATCTTAGGGAACTGTTAGCTAATGATATCAAAGAGTGTGCAGGTTTCATTGTGTTATGACTAAAAATAAGAAGGTGTAGTTTTGGGTTTTTTTTAATCTAGATAGCTATGCATGGAATGAAGTATGTGTGTATACATGTGCATATATGTGTCTGTATAGACACAAATAGTTACATAAACGTCAGCAAAAGCTGCTCAGATACAGCGTAATAGATCCCTAGTGTTTATTTGGTGTATTTTAAATGCAGTTTTCCTTTCCATATGGACTGTATTTTCAAGCTCCTTTTCTTTCTGCCCTTCACCTCATTGGAGTATTCATTTTCTTTGTACTCAAGACCAGCAGGAGGTCTGCAAAATGACTTTTTTTAGTAAAGGACTACAGGATTTGGCCTATAGTTTTAGTGTAGGTGAAAGAAATAATGTATTTCTTTGAAAAAAACAGGGAAAATCAGGACCATTTTGTTCAGTACTACACCACTGTTCCCAGTAATTGCCTTGTACAGTTTGCAAGTCTTTCCACTTTATGTAAATACATTAACTTCTGAAAATCCCTTATAGCTGTGAGGTGGGGCCTTTTGAAGGAGGTGTTCTTTTGAAGGTTCGTGGATCTCTTAAACACACATTTTTTTTTTCTTCAAAGTAAATCTTGTAGACTCCCTGTCACAAATCCTTCTTGTTAGGAATTCTGCTTGAAGAACTGTTTGAATTTCAATATCAGGTATTTCAAACAAATACATCTAATGCCTCAGTACCTCCTTCTTATGGTCAGTCAGTGGCCCCAAATAAGAAAGGGAACCTCTGATAATGTGAAATCTATTCCTAGCAACCCTTTGAAGAAAAAAAAATAAAAATCTGAGGTTTTTATAGTTACTCCCAGAAACTAAGAAAGGGAAGGTAAAGTAAACTTTCAATTTTTGAAGTTCTTGGGGGAGGGGAAATAAATCCAATCCCACAAAAAAACTCCAAATTCCAGAAACCAGGTCCCCACCCCCTTCCCAAAGCAGACAAAGTGCAGAGACTGTTCTAGTTCATTTTCACATAGTGATGTTGCAGAATAACCTGAGCTACCAAAGCGCACTGGACACCATCTGCCTGCATCCCTTCTGACTGCAGTGTTGGTTGCTCACAGCCTTTTCTAATTGAGTTTTGTCTCTGAGGATGGATGCTCCACAGCTGCTTGGGGCAGCCCGTTCCACTGGCTGATTTTCCTTGTGAAATTGGAGTTCTTAATATAGTGTCATGATTTTGCTTGATGCGGTTGGTGCCTGTTGTTCCTCTTCCTTTTATTTTGCCCCTCTGAGAAGCGTTTTACTTGGTCTTTGCTGTAACCAACCACCAAGTAGTTGAAAACAGCAATGACATCCCCTTCTAGATTTTTTTTTCTGTCTAGACTGACAAACTCAATTTTCTCATTCTCTGCATCTTTATTATGTGCTCCAATTCCCTGTACTTTTGTAAACAAGATAAAGGAGAGGTGCAAAACTCTGCAACAGAGAAAAATGCAATAGCATATAGGTAGGATTTTGTCCTCATTCCTAAATAGAGGACATAATTTATTATAAGCACATCTATCGTTATCAGATTAAGCTGTCAAGTGAGTAAGCTGTATATAAATTTTCTGTAGTGAAATCTGATTCTATCAGAATTTATTGATTGCAGGTCAAGTGTTCTTCTTTACATATGACGCAGGAGTAAGGCCATAAGGTTTTAAAGCATTTACCTACCAATTTCTTTCTGTAACTGAGAATGGCTGTTTTGTTTGATATAATTTTGACAATTCTGGTATGCCTACAGTGCAAAGGTTTTGTAGGCTACAAGTCTGGAAAGATAAAAGGTACTTTTAAAGTTTGCATATGGAGAAAAAGAATATTGTAATCTCAAGAAACCTTTGTAAGAAAAGCTAAAATTTTTTGCTCACTGTCTCTAGCAGTTGTGGACATAAGGAAGTGCATACCTCATCTTGGATTTCAAGCCTTTAGCTGTAGGAAAATTAAGGGAGCACATAGAATACTTGAAAGCTTGTCTGGCTTATGTTGAATTTTTGCAAGGTTCCTACAGCTCAAGGTCACCTTCTTGTTAAGAAAACCAGAAGTGAACTTACTTCTTGAAGCCCAGCCTCATTTTTACTGTCAGGGTCTCCAGGAAAGAGAATCATAAATCCAGAATGTTATAAAACATGTTTCCATAATTCAGGGTCAAGTAATAAATCTAATTTACCAGGTCTCTTGCTAGATACGTATTTTATTTGGTTCTTGGAGCCTGAAGCATCAAGAAGTGACCCTTGCAATGCTAGCAGCATTAATTTTAGCAGCTGTCCTGCTTTGAGCCCTAACCCTTAACGGCAGCAACTGGGAACATGAACTTTGCTGAGCTGGGCAGAATGAGCTGCTTAAAACATGTATATGATCAAATATTTTTGATCATCTACAAATATTTTTGATCATATACACAGACATGGAACGTGTAACTGATCCTCTTGGCCTGATGCCCTTTCCATCTGAAAATCACAAATATTTGTGCGACTGTATACGTGTGTACACGGCAGTGTTTATTTATGTGATAATTCCTTTCACCTGCAGTGCTCCGAGGGATCACCACTTCTTACTTTGTTATCTATTTTTCTCCTCTGCTGTCTTCCTCCCACACGCATTCACGTTGTTCATCCAGAACACGCGTGCAGCATGGAGCTGGATTAATCAAAGCAGACTGTATGGTTTGGGGACATCCCAAAAATGGAAAAAAAAAAAAATACTATAAGTGCTTGTCCTAGGCTTAGGGGAATGACAACACAGGTCTCTGCACTAATAATATAGTATGTCTTCTGAAGATGAAAATATTCAGGTTATTCCAAATAATGCTGCAGAAATGGCCATAAAGCAACATCTGTGACTTTCTAAACATAGAAATCTCAAGCTCACCCATCGTTAGCTGATAAGGAGACGCTAGCAGCTGTGCATACATTAGGTAGATGGAAATGTGTGGTTAAAATACAAGCCAGGAGACACTGAGGCATAACATACCTCCCACTGAATGTACTGCTGAAAAGTGGGGTTCTGAGGGAGGGCTGTCTAATGGACCGTTTTGTTCTTTACAATATTTTCAAGTCCTGTCTTGTCAACTGGAAGCCATCAACAAGCTGAAAGAGTAGCTGGGAGCCAGGCAGAGCGAGACATGTGCTCTCAGCACTTGGACTGGACAGAACTCCAAATTTCTGCACGTTCCCGCAACCCCTCCACTGCCCCAGAGCGGAGTTCGATGGTCCTGCAGGACCTGGGAGTCAATGTCATGTCTACTTTAGTTCAGTGCAAACTTCAAGTCACCTGATGCATCATGACAAGAGCTAAGAAACCAGCTTATCAATTTAGAAGAACCCGAGGCAACTGACTGGAAAAGTTTTGCTGCATCTTTAAAGTCGTCCGTAGATGAGAATTTGGGTAGTATTTGTCTGTCACTATACTTTTCTACTTTCAGTAAGAAAGCACTGGCTCCTGTGCCACGTCTGATGCAACGTCAGGCTGGTGACAAGAACCTCTGATGGACAAAATGAAATCCGAGATAGTAATTGGATTGTCCCCAAAGGACCATTCTTTTCATCCCAACAATCCAAAGGTAAGAAGGCGTACGCTAACGTAAAAAGTTTCAGTATGTTGAATGTTGGGGAGCTGGATATCACCACTGCTGCTTTCAACTCCCAGAGTTTTTCTTCAGTCTGCATCGAAACACCTTAGCTGAGCTCCAGAAAGTCCTTCTTCAGGAACCAGAAAGCAAAGCGGGCTTGGAAAGCTGAGAGCAGCATCACTTCACAGGCCACAATGCAGAAAGCAGCAATCAAAAGAGTTTTTCCAGTTGTATCAATTTCAGTTACAGCTTTTTTAGACCTATTAGTCTTAACGTGACAGTCTTGGAAACACTGCTGCTCATTTTTCATGGTGTAATTGATATTAAAGGCATTAAATGTATCTAATGTTGCAGATAAAACTTGCTTCCAGTATGTAAACTACTGATAAACACAGTATAAAAAGTAATATCAGCAGTCAAGTGGTTGCAGTGGGGATTTTCCTGGGTTCAAGATAGATAATTTATTTAACAGGACTTTAGGTTTTTGGTTTTCCTTTAGAGCTTTTACTTGATGAGTAAGCAGTTTTAAGAGGTTTTGAAGATCAGTTGTAGATAGTTTATAAAACTGGTTTTACACAATTTAACTACTGTAGATCATGCAAAGGAAACTCCTCCCCCCCCCGCCAATTAACTTGAATGTTAATGAAAGCGTTAAACTCTTTAGGTAAATAAGTAAAGGTACATGACCCTCAGAGATTTTACATGGTTGGATGGTTGTATGAAGAATATATTCATTTTTCAGCCCGCTCGACTTTTTAACACTGAGCTAGCACGTGTGCCAAAACCAGACTTTCTCAAAAATACTTTTATTCTGCTTCCTGTCACCCTTAGGAGCACAGCAGAGGCCACTGGGGAAACAGCAGAGAAAAGCTCTTCCCACTTCATTTTGGAACTTCTCTTTTCTCACCGTGCTTGTGTTCCTCATGCTGGCAAAACGGAACGGAGAGTGAACTCCCCACCTCGCCCCGAAGTTGAGGGTTTAGTCGGAGCTCGATTTCCTCAGGGATGGTGGTTTTGGTGCTCTCATTGTCTGAATATTGTAGTAGTATGTGAAGCATATTCTTTCCAGCTAGAAGGAGGTGTAAGGGCTGGAAGTCCAGGGCAAGGAGAAGCACAAAGAATTTTCTGGCTCGGAGGCAGCGGAGGGCAGGCTGATCTTATTTTGCTCACAGCCATCACCTGTATTTAAATCATATTCCTTTTTACAGTAGAAGGAGGAAAGGAAAATGAACAGATTAATTGCTTTTCTTAGAAAACCTTACTTGTCAATCTGTATTTTTCCATTGATCTCTTCCACCTAAAATGCTGCAGGAGGGGGCGAAATGTGTCAGAAATTCCAGAATGAGTCTTCGCTGACCAGTGTGGGGCAACTAGAGGAACATCAGCAAACTGAAACTAAAGGTTGGATGTCAAATTTAAATAAGGCTGATACCTTTCTCAGTATATATTTGTCTGAAGGAAAAAACCCTTATTTTTTGTTTACCGGTTTGATAGACTGACTTTGCTCTAGGAACTGGCAAGTTGTTCTTGTTTTGCCTTAAAAAAAATATTAAATAATGCCTCTGTATTTTAACCATAAAGTCTAAAGCTGATCTTCTTAAGAAAGGAAGATAACAGAGCCTCTTGCTACATAATTGTTGCATAGAGTTTCATCTACTGTGATTTCCTAACTTACTATGTGTAGGAAATAACACTGACTATATGGCAAAAAGAGGATGTGCAAATATTTTCTGCTGATCTTGGGAAGGGGAGAGCACATTAGCTCAGTTACTATGTCAGCCTGAGCTTGATATGGGGATAATGAGCTATTTTTACTGTGCTAGAATTTATATTGCAAACACTTTGTCACTTTTTAAAACAGACTGAAGAAATAATAGTGATACTAGGTCTACTTTTCTTTTTTTTTTGATGGAGACTAGAATTTTGGCAGTGTACACATGAGCACAAATTATGAAATTAGCCGTTGTGAAACTGTGATATTTCTTTTTGAGACACATGAAAGGGTTTTGTTTTTTTTTTCTTGAAGTGAGGGAATCTGCTACTGTTTTACTCCTGCTGTGATTCAATTGTTTACATACTCTGAGAATTCCAGGTTTTTGGACATTTTGGGAATGTCACAGCATGGACTGTTTCAACATGGTAGATTACAAGCTTTCCCTCTTCCTCCTCTATCCTTTTAGCTATTTTTGATTATTCCTTTGCATTGCACACAGTAAACATACTCTGTATGTTTATAAGGCCCCGGCAATATGTTTCTTAAGCTTTTCTGACACAGTTATGAAAGCCAATTAAGCGCTAAAGGTCTTGGAGTGTTTATTACAAAATATCCTATAGTGAAATAGAAATAAGCTATAAAACCAAGGTAATGAAACAGATATTTTTAGTTCAGAATGTTTACTTTCCCAGCGCCATCTTTTCTCTTACCTGTCGTTAAATCACTCAAGTATTTACTTGGCTCTCTGCTACGATTTGCATTTTCCCAAGAGGGTACTCTTTGCCTGGCTGTTGCATTAAAACTATGCATTTCCAATATATTCTGCACCTGATTTTAGTTATGCCAATTAACAAGACACGATACAGAAGCATTTGAAACTGGATCAATGACTTTTTATAATATTCATTTTAGTCCTTCTACTGAAATTGAAATGCTTTATCGAGTCTCTATTTTACTTTTGCTCAGATTTATCTTTTGCACTTCTTATTCAGATACCCAAGCAGGACGATTTTCACTGAACTTTCCGAATACTGTAGAAGTTTGGAGAAGGCCAAATGAATAAAAAGATCAGCCAGACCATCTTAGATTTGGTAGGTTCTAACTGCAGATCATCTTTTTCCTAAATAATCTAGTGTTGCCTTCAGTTTTTCTCTTCCATTGTCACTTGTCATCTGCACTAAGTGTTTTCTGTGTCCCACGACAAATAACATTCTTGATTAAAAGGAAGGACAAAATCAATATGAAGGTGGTGGAGAAAATAAGACTAATAATTTGGTAAATCTAGATTTAATGTAACTATTATTGCAGACAACTAATCAATATGAAATATGTTGATCAAGAAGTACATATAACATGCAGCAAGTAACCTTCTTCCAATGCTATTGCAATGCACCTCACATATTTTTTACTTCTGCCTCCAACCTTTCTCCTGTTTCTTACCTATGTAGGAAGATTTTTTTTTTTTTTTGACACTGACTCATGTTAGCACTTCTACTAAAGCAGCAAATAAGCAAGGTACATGGACTTTCACAAGACTGAATACAAAGCGTTTCTGGGACAATACTTTAAAAATATATTTCAAAAGTCTATGCCCTAGGATGTAGCTTCATGGGATTTTCAATGCTACAGAAGACTTCTTATGCCACAGAAACTTCTCAGAAAAGTTTGTCTCTGCTTAGAGTGAACCATTTGTCGGTGTTTCTTTCCAGTTTTGACAACTCCTTTTCTCTAAAAAATGTTTGAATTTGTTGCCTGTACTAATGATGTGGTTGTTTTTGTAGTGTGAAAATAAGCAAAGACAACCGGGTGTATCTGTGCTGGTTTTAGACAGACTTTTTCTGAGTATCAGCATTATGAACTTGCCATTTTTTAAGATGGCTTGCTCTGTGTGTGTGTGAAATATATAAACTGACGAGCTTACAGGCAGGGAATTGGAGAGAGGGAGATGTGACATAGACCCTGATGTGCAAGCTGAGTCTGTGGGATCAGTCTGGTTTCCTAACTGTTTCCAATTCAATGATGGATATGATAAGTTAAGATTATTGAAGTCTTCTGGACTCTTTTAGCTTTATAGCAGTAGTTTCTTGACAAGCCACTGAGGAAGAAGTAATGCCTGCCACATGCTGATCTTTGGAGACATCTATCTAAGCCATTTGGACAGCCCCAGAGAGAAAAATCATGTCAGAATGTGGAGAAGGGTAAGAGATGGGCTATCAGAAGGTGACCGACAGCATCACTGTAAGCAGACCAGCCTTCGAGGTAAATATTTGTGGTTTGTGCTTGTAAATACCTGGCTGGAAGGCATTTTTGTTCTTCTTTACCGTAATGACTGCCATCAGCTGTGGGAATGCATTTCCATCCAAAAGATGACCATCGTTTGGATGTCGCATTTTGTATAAAGTTTTGCTGCATCCTGTTGGAAAAATGCATGCAAATATTCTTGGTCATCTGGCAGACAGCAAACCACTGGGAGGGCTTGCAGACCACAGCTAATGGTGTGTGCCAGTGAACCTGACATCCTAGGTGGGAAGCAGCACACGGTACTAGAAGGAAGCAATATGCAAGTTAATGTCACAGGAGATACCTACTATTTGGGAAAACGTAGAAAATGGACAGAGAACTCGCAGGAAGCAATCTGGTTTAGTTGTTCACGACACGAACCAACCAGTAGTTAATTTGGAAGTATTGTGTTGTAGAAAGGTAGCCCAAAACACAGGTTCAGTAGCCCATCCTGACACTGGTCCTGGCTTGAAAAAATAGGAACAAAAAAAGCCCTGTGCTGTTTGTTTTTTTCAAGCACTATCTCTGGAATAAACAGACATGTCTCTGTGCTACAGAGCGCACCGGAAGCAATGTCCGAGAGATAAGGGAATGTCCCATGCACTACGGTGAAGTGCATGAGTGCGAAACCAGAATGGAATGACTTTGGGAAATATTTTTTTCTGTGGTCATTTTTTTTTCAGTGTGGGCCCTCTTGTGTTGGCTGGTGTTACTTTTGCTTTGAATCATGTTCTGTCAGGCCTTCTGCAAATGCTGTGGCACAACTAAGACGGTATTTCCTGCAGAGTGTCATACAGTCGTGTAGAATTTTGCAGATGATTTGGGAAAATTAGCTGATAGGAAGCAATCACTAAGCATCAGTTTTACTAAAGGTGTGAAGGTAATAGGGGGGTCCTGCGTAAAGGGAGCGTGTTTAGTTCTTCCAGCTGTGGTCCTCCTCATGAGTTTCACTGTGATTATGTAGAGCACGGCTCCCTGCCTGGCATTCACCTCCCTGCTTTTTAAAGCTGTGGTTGCTCATTTGCTTCAAGGAATGTGGTCCCCCCTTTTCATTTTCCTTTTCAAACTGGACAATGGAAGGATACGAAGAAAAGACGCTGTGGGTGAAAGTGGATTTTTGACTGTTCATGATGTGAAATGAAGACATTCACTGTGCAATTTTTGGACGCCGTGAAGGAAACTAAATCCTGCGGTTTTCTCAGCATCCAGCGCTCATTCAGAACCAGGAGGAGGAGCAGATGTTCAGCACAAAACTGACTCAGTGCTTATGGGTGTTAAACAGAGCTGTTCAAGAGCATTTCACAGCATTTCACAGGCGCCTAGCGTTATCCTAGAATGATTCCATGCGTGAGCAAGAAGTAAGTGCCTGGCATTTCTGAGAGCTTATCAGAGACTCGTTGCTCGTTTTTGGGATAGATTGTGAATAGTGCCTCAGGGATTCCAAGGTACGATCTCTGTCCTGAGGAGGTACAGCACAGATCACGCAGGCCATGTACGAAGTGAAGATGTCAAATCAGCGTTGCCTTAGGGTTGACGGCAGCACAGCAGTGTGCCTTCACAAAGAGCTGTATTGTTTACTCTTGACCTTAAAATAATTTGATCCAAGATGACATACTAAGTAAAAATGTTTTTCTTTCTTTAAGGAACAGTTCTTGGCAATTGCAAACGAGCCTGGAAAAGTATGCGCAAAATAGATTTCTTAGCAAATATTCAATAAAAATGTAAGAGTATCCTAACATCTATTCTTTAGCACGAACAGTGTTTTCACAGTAAGACTGTCAAATTAATCTCACAGAATGAAATGCCTTAGGGAGGTAGCTCCCATGATTTAAACAGTTGCCCTTGGGATGAAGTTATCCTGGGTTGATTAGCATTTGCTAAGGTGTGTGCCCTCAGATTCTGTGGAACTGCTTAGATCTGATGTGCAGCCGTGCTGAATATCAGTGCAACCGATCTCAGCCATGAGAGCTGACTTCTGTGGAAGGAAAATTATGCAAACCAGAGAAAGTCTGCGTAACTTCACATCCAAGCAATGTATGGAATATGTAGACAATTTCAGTTTTATTTAATTACATGCTGCATGCTTTCAAGGCCTTTGGACAAAAAGAAAACAAAAGTTGGTTCTCAAGAATGCTTTTCTTGAGAAAATCAATATACACAATGCTGTGTAAACACATTAACACAAAACAGCACCAGGTTTAGGTACCAGTGGAGAACACCATTGCCTGAATTTAAAAAAAAAAAAAGTTTTAAATTCAGGCAATGAATTTTCAATTTGACTTTGAAAATCTGAGCTTGGAAGTTGTATTGGGGGAGGAAAATGAGTGCCTCATTGTTACTTGGTTAAACTCTTAGGGAAATGAACACAGAACCCGACACAAATTTATTTGGCTTGTGGCTGTACGTGTCCTGAGAAAAGATGTATTTTAATAGTCCATTGCTTAATCTGCCAATAGAGTTAATTGATCCCCTCCCACTTCCGCCACACCAAAAGTGTGGGTTTGGGGTTATCCTTGGCAAGAAGAGTGCAGTTTATTTGGGAAAAGACTTCATGTGTTCTAACATCCTTAACCACGCTCGTGATTAATTTGGGGTGAGCCATCAGCATAAGCCGTGGGGTTGAGATAGGCTGGTGTAGCCATAATATGTTGGTTTACTGAAAGCTGCAGACTGAACCTAGGAGATATGGAGCTTAATATGAGATCATGAGTGTTAAACCCTACTATAGCATCTTTATAGTGTCACTTCCAGCACAGGTCTGAACCACACTAGAATAGAAATTTCCATACTTTGGCTTGCTCACTGCAGTGATTTGAGCTAGCAAAACCAAGCAATCTCCCCTTGACAGAGCGAAACAGAAGAGTTTATATGGTGGCCATCAGCCAGCCCTACCCTGTAGGAATTTCCCCTTCAAACCATCTTCTCCTCTTTCTTTTTCTGGAGCAACTGCTTTTGCGGATTGCGTTTTCCACTCAACAACAACCATTTCCCGACCATCCCTGTGGCTGAGAACTGAACTGCCCTCCTTTGTTAATCAGCAGAGCCGAGATTGCCGTACACACAGCTTTATATCCCTCGACATTTAGGTTTTTCTGAAAATGCTAGCAGAGGATGCTGATTCCCTTTGGCTGATTCTATGTTTTTGTGCTTAAATCTGAACTTACTTTAGTGTGACTTCTAGCTTTGTGCATGCCATTGATAAATACCTGCTTTCAAAGTCTTATTGTGAGGGCAGAAATCTTGAGAGAGTTTGCTTTTCATCTGTTCCTTCTTCTTCAACCAAGTCTGCAGATGTTTTGAGGACTTAGTGACTAAAATGCACGTGGCATCTCTCAGTTAAAAATATTGACTACTAAATTAGAACCTTTGAAAAGCCGATGTTTCAGCAGCACGATATCCTTTATTCCTGAGTTGTCCATATAGTCATGTCAAATAGACATAGTAAATCGACATTGTCAGAAAATGGGCACTGAAATAATTTGTTGATTGAAGGATCTGTTCTCGGAAGGAGGTATTTTTCTTGTTATCAAGTTGTTGAGTACCATCTCCATGCAGGGAGCGAGGGAAAATGTCTTTGGGGTCCCTTGCATCGGCTGCAGGAAAGGGACCACAATCCTCTGGCACTATCGTAATAAAGAATTGCATTGAGCTATCTGATTAGGAGCAGAACATTAGAGAAACCAGAATCAAGCTGTCTCTATCTCTTTGTTGCTCTCATAACTAGAATTGCATCCTTGTGGAAAAATTCAGAAATATATCCCATGTTTAAAGGGTTTTCATTTAATCAGCAATCACTTTAATGAAGGATGCATCTTTTTATGAAGGCTGTTGTATAAGGGTTTTGCTGTCTCATGGTTTGGGTTTCTCTCGATAGAAATCTCCAGAAGCATCCATAACATAGAAGGAATTTGGTGAACGTATGCAACAGTGAATATGAAGAGAAAGAGTGATCATTTGTTATATCCAGTCCTTTGACAAGTTGAGTCGTCTTTTAGCTGCTCAGTAGAAAGAAATGGCTGAAAAAAAAAATCTATTTCATTTGAATTAAGGAAGCGGAGCATTACTGCAGCAACTTAAGAAAAACCCTCCTGACTTCCTGGAAACTGAAAGAATTTTTTTTTGAAGAAGCAATTCTCTGACATCACGAACTGCGCAGCGAGTTGGCGAGTGGTTAGTTTGGGGTAACAGAGGAAGCGACTCCTTCACAGATAAGCAGGCAGTGCAGTGTATGTGCTGAGTTATTCTCCTTTTTGGTTCAAGTTTTGCAGAGAAGTTCTTTTACAGACAGATAACACTTATTTTGCTTTCCAGAGAGACACATATGCTGTTTCATAAGGATACGCCTGATTTCCAGAAATAGCCATGTTTCTGTGGCTTGAACTCTTAGCGTTTGGCGTTGCCTTTCTGAGACAAGATGCTTTTGTCCAAGGTAGGTAGCAATCGGTATTTCTTTTTCTGATTTTGATCCCTGAATGTCCTCTCTAGAAGTAAAGCCATCAGGAAGCTTTGCAAAGTGGAGAAATAACAGCTTTGTTCAGAACCTGGAATACAGCAGAATGCAATAGTGTCAGAACCTAGATCAGCAAGATGTACAAGTCTAAAATGTCTTCCGCATGGTCATAAATTAGTTATATGAATGATTTTAAAAAAATAAATTATAGTTCTTTGAGAAAGAATACGTTTAGATGGCTTACGTGAATCTGTTCAATAGAGTCTTTATATGTGGTTTCATCTCACGATGCAGTACTTTGTTTTCTGTGTTTAAATCCATCAAGAAAATATCTTCCTGTCCACTTTAGCCACTCCCTGATCACGGAGTCTGCTAAGAGTTCCTCAAATATTGATTTTTTTTTTCTGCAGTGGAGTTAGTAAAAAAAATCTAAACGTCGTAAGCTAATAAATTGCTTTTTATATTAATTTTATAAAATAGAAATGATTTGCTTATTTTAAAAGAACTGCTTTTCAAGGAGCCTCCTAAATTTTTAATTGTCTGATTATCCTACTGCTGGTGAATTTTTCGCTTGACTTTTTAAAAATTTTATAAGAGAAAGATAGATCTTGCAAAACATGCTAGATGTGACAAATAACGTGAGTAGCAAGAAAAAAGAATTAATTTTGAGGTAATACTTTATATAAAGACAAAAAGTGAATCCATGTTTGAGAAAATATTTTCTCTAGAAGAATGTAGAACATTCTATATATATGTACTTTCCATCAGTTTAGCTAGTTAATGTAATTTGGGGTGGTTGATGGTAGACATAAAAGGTTTTACCTGAAGTAGTGTTCACCCTAAAAAGTGGCTTTAAACGTATATTCTGAAATGGCACCAATTTATATGCGGGGCTGAAACGTCTTCTCACATCCGTTGAATTTATGTGTGCTTCTATCATCACTGTAGTAACTCCAGGTTTATACTGAGGTAAGCAGGAAAATGATCTGCCTTTACTCCATAACTAGCTGAGAAAAGCACTTGAAACCTAAGTTCTCTTGTCCTTCAAAGTCTCTGAAGAGAGAATAAACCTGTTTGGTAGCTGTTAGGTATTATAAGAAAACAAGTGAATGCCATATTGTAGAGGAAAGGAACAAAATCTCATGCTTTTTTTGTCCTTTTTTTTAAAAAAAAATCTGCTGTCCTACTTTCCATTTTATAAGTCCTTCTGAGACTTCCCACCGCTCTCTTTTCTCCAGAAAGGGCAGGTTACTGTCTGCTCTCTCAGCCACCTCCGCAGTCAGCAGCTGTGTCAGCTAACAGAGAGGGCTGGAAGACAGAAAGAGGGGTAGCAGAATTTTATTTCAAGTAATAGTTATTTTCCTCTGTCCACACGCGGTAGTCTAGCTCAAGCCAGTTCCTCTCTATGCACTTTTACCTCAAAGAAACTCTAAGTTTAAACTCCTCTCTAGTAGGCTTAAAGCAATTAACAGTCTCACGCTGTAGTATGAAGTGATCAACCTCACAGACCTTGTTTTTACCGTATAATTTGGCACAGAGATTGATTTTCCTGCCAGGGTGGCAGAATCATTGTACTTCATCTTTGCTGCTACTTGGGCAGTCTTCTAGGGAGGGGTTTGCTAATGGAGAAGCAATGTTCAGCAGTGGTGGGGTAGGCTTTGATTTTACAGCCAGGCATTGTTTAGTAAGTGTTGAGTGCGCTTTGGGACTTGTTTTGTTGTTGGTATTACAATTATATAATAATTCATGGGGGATTATGAAGACCTAGCAGGATAAATTTTAAGGTTGTCTGACTTCCACCACAAGCACAGACATCCTATGAAAGATGTCTAATTTCCTGAAATGAAGCCACTTGTAAGAGCATGAAATTATATTTAAAAAAACCCCTCCACAAGTGTTAAAAATATCTAGAGCCTGCACAAAGGCTTTTTCACTATGTAAATCCCCCAAATGAAAGGCATGTATCCAGCTTGTCATCCTGGTAAGAAATAGATGAGTATTATAGAGTATTTATCCTGTATTTCAGGAAACTAAATAGATTTTTTTTTTGGATGTACCTGTACATATCAATATATGGCACCAATAAATAACCAGACTTGGAGTTTTATCTGTCCTTGTAAACAATTGCTCTGATGAAGCATCCCATTAAATTCATTGGTGTTTTGTGCACTATTGATCAGTCTTTCATCTGTACCTACACAGAATAGCTAGCTTAACTTCACGCTTTCTAATATCTATGATGACTTCCCAATGAAAATGATCAATGCTTGTTTATGCAAAACCACCCCAGCAATCCTAAACCCCTCAAACAACCCAATAACCCCCTCAAAAGCCAACCCAAACACCCTGACTCCCCTTCTGAAAAAGAAAAGAAACCACCACCACAACCCAAAACCTTGCCCACAAAAATACCTTTGCTTCCATTTAGAAAAAAAGAAAAAGTAGTGTTTGTGGGACAAGAACCTTTTATTTTTCCATTAGGTCAATAATTCAGGTTCTTCCCCCACCCTCCACAGAAAGTATTAGCACTTTGACAGCTTTCAGAATCTCAGAAGTGGCACTTTGAGCCGCTTCCTGTATTTCAGGAAGCTAAATAATTGCTTGGTAGTTTTAGGAGTTGCTATTTTTTTATTGTTTTCCAAGTTAAAAGTGCCAAGCTTTGGCAGGCACGTGAAATCTGTGGCCAGGCAGTCTCCATGCCCATCAGCTGGGGGGGGTTCCACCTGGAAGTGTTACCTTTTTCTTTGCATAAATGTCGGTACAGCTTAGCCTATGGCTTTGACTTTCTGTGAAAAACTTTTTCACAGATTGGTCTATCCCTTTGGAAAGAGTTTGGCAGACCTAATTTTTAAACAGTGGAACTTGGTAATACTTAATGTGTAGGATAAGGGGAATTACCCTGTCAGGAGGGATAGGTATTAAGGAAGGAGAAAATGAAGTGAAGGCTTTAGAGCATCGCCTTTGATGTTTTCCACTTATGTATGTCTAACCACAAGTTCTGTTTAGGACTGTATCTTTTATTTTTTTTGGTGGTGCATTTAAGGCTTGCTGAAATACATACCCCGGAGTCCTACACTTAGCAACCTCTTAATCATTTGGAACAAGTTGCTTGCTTTCCACTTCTTGCACAGTCCCAATATTTTATTCAAAATCAGCTGAGGCAGTTTGGGGGATGCAGCCAGTCCTGCTCAGGGCTGGCTGGAAGCAATCCACTTCCCAACTGGAAGCTATTCAGCCTCATGTTCTACCTAAGCCCACAGCAGGACATGTGGTAATCATGGTTTCTGGGCTGGAATAAGCAAATTATTTGTCTGAAACAACTAATTTTCTTTAGGTGTTCACCTAGACCTGCGCAACCGCAATGAGCAGGTGGCTGGGTTGTTGGCGTGGTGTGTTGGTTATAACTGCAGATAGGGCAAAAGGCATTGGTTCTGGGGTCTTACACAGTAGGGAAAAGAGATTTCTTGGTCATTCTGTGCTCACTCACGTCGTTTACACCAGCACACTCGGAGTGTTTTACCAGCATATAGATTAAGGCAGCAAAAGTGGCATGCAGAGACCAGTTCTAAAGAAAATAGAGCGCTTGGTGACATGGTGTGTTGGAACCACTTCCTTTAGTTTTGAATTGTCGAGCTTACATTTATGTATTCTGCTTCTGAAGAAAAAAAAATCAACAGTGAGTGGTTTAGAAACGTTGCATATACGGTGAGGTAAGGCAGAAAAAACGGGGAGAGGAAACAGGGTGAAGTGACTTTTCAAAATTTCCCAAGTATCGGGGCTCGAGCTCTGCTTTTCTGACTCCAGGGACCTGTCTGCAGAACTGCCTGCCTCCCTGGGAGCACGTGTGTGTGGTAAACAAGCAGGCGATCTCCACGCTGCGATTGTGAACGCGTTGTCTATAGCGCACGAAAATTAAATTCCTGTTTCCTTTTGCTGTGCAGCACTGTGGTGTGTCCTGTACCAGGCTGGGAGTAAGAGGAGGAGAACAGCAAGCCGTGAAAGCGTTCTGTCTTCTGTTTGCATTCTTGATCTAGTTTTGAGAGTTAATATTCATCTGGCAAAGCAAATTAACCCCCAATGAACTCCACCACCATGGCTTGACTTCTCTGCAGGCTCATCCAGCTTCTAGTTTAGTGTTGGCTCGAGTGTCTCTGCATCACCCCGTGTTTTCAAGCCCTGAGTCTTGCTGCTGTCTTTCCTCTTTGGGTGGCTATTCCTCCCATGCTGCCAGCCCCGGGGGCAAGGACCAGAGGGAAACACGCCGCAGAGGTGGCTGCAGAGATGGCACCCGGGATGGCAGAGGAACAAGAGGCACCGCAGGAAGTGTCATGTGCTGGGCATGAGTTCAGCTCGTTGTGGGTGTGAGTGAACGCCTTCAAACCCCAGCGAACACATGCTTTAGGGGCACGTAGCGGCTCTGGTAGGGCTGGACTGGGTGTCTGTGCCCTTTGAGCTGCCTCCTGGGGCTGTGGTGGCCAGCCCTGCCTGGGAGGCAACCATTGTCTCCGGGCTTTGCTGCTTTCTGCATTGTCCGGAGATGTCTGTTGTTCACGTTTATTCATCTTTACTCGTATATAACTAGAAATCAAGCGGTTATTTCTTTCAGGCAAGCTTAGGAAGTACAGAACATCCAGTACGTTTTGGGGGGAATAGTTCACTCTTTTCAAAGCTCAGTTTAGACTCTGAAGCACTTCAGTGCAGCAAATGGTGACAAGTTCCTCCTGTAAATATCAAGATTAAAATAGCAGATACAGTTGCAAAAGCTGTTTTGCTTGGTTTTTTTACCTGCAATTTTACTGTTCTCTCAGACTGTTTTTGCTATGCGTCCTGATTTATTTCCCGGCCCTCCCTACACTGGCAAGCAGATCTTGCTCACTGGTGTTTCAGTAACTGTTAGAGCATTTTATCTATTTCCAGGCTTCTTTCTCTTTCAAGTAAAGCAGTTTTGGGCCTTCAGTGTCAGGATTTTAGAAACTAGCTGTGAGCACTTTAGTGCCAGCTTATATTATCCACAGTGTTGTATAGCTAACAGGGTCCACTTCTTTTCTTTTCTTTTATACCACTACTTTGCAGTACTGTTCTTCCAGTTATTCCCTCTGTGTCAGTGCCTCTTTGGCTAGCCTGCTTGCTTGGGTTTCTATTCTCCACTTTCAAAGACTTCTCTTACAATCTGTTCTTCATTCATAATCCCACTGCCCTGCACAGGGCTTTAGAGGTATCTTTTGTTGTGCATGAATGACTTTTTTTTTTGTTGTCGCCAAAATGTGGAGCAATGTTTTTAATTGCCTTTTGAAATACATTCTTTTCCTGACAAAGAAAAAAAAAAGAGAAATAATCAAACTAGCTGTCTAATAGAAAAATTAAGCCATGCAATGAAGCTTTCTGTACAGCATATAAGGAAATAATAGTTCGTTAAGTGAACCATATATGTCCCATAGGAGCTGAAGGATTTTTATACTCAGGGAACTGTAGTACAACATAGAGCCATAGCCAATATAGTGAATATAGTATTTAAGATAATATTGGTCCTCGAACTGTTTCTGGGTGTTTGTGAGTTACAACCTATGTAGGTCTTAACTAGGTGGAAGAAAGGGTAAGATAAATGGCAGAACATAATCAAGCTTCTAGAATAAGATTTAAGAGACAGAAGTCATCTACAGTCTAGGCTGCCTCAGAAACTCATGATGTGAAGTGTCATTTTCCTTTCTGCAGCTCTCAGTTTCATCATCTGTTGAAGGTAGTAGCACTTCCTTTGTTGCAAAATGTAGAATTGTAGTGCCTTCAGTGTTCTGAGCGGTGCTTGTCTCTTGCAAACTGTAAACTACCACAGATTGATCTGAAGAAACTGGTTGTGCATTAGAGTGTTTTGAATAGTGTACCTGAGCAAAGCAGGCTGAAAGTATGGAACGAACGACTTGTGCATAAATTTCTACCTCGTTCTCAGTCCTAAAGCACAGGTCTTGTCAACAGAGAGCTGATACTTTTGTGGGGAGTAAGAATGACCCATAGCGTGCTTAACTTTAGCAAATCTAAAATTCCCTAAAACACAATCACATCAGCTGTAGTCTCCATTTTAACCAGTGCTGGATGAAATGACTGGAGTTGGTCAGTGAGTCCTTGTGAGACACAACAGCAGGACTGCCAGCTTTTTATCTGCAGTGTCTGTGAATGACATGAGATGAGATGAGATGAGAAGGTGTGCGAAACGAAACATAGCTGCAAAAGACTTCATGTTATGAAGTGCCTTCCGTGCTTAGGGATAAATACACTAGTGAGCCTTTAAATTAGGTGTTTAAAGAGGGGAGGGACTGCTTACAAGGGTGTGTAGTGACAGGATGAGGGGCAATGGTTTTAAAGTAGAGCAGGGTAGATTTAGATTAGATATCAGGAAGAAGTTCTTTATAATGAGGGTGGTGAAACACTGGCACAAGTTGCCCAGAGAGGTGGTGGAGGCTCCATCCGTGAAGACATTCAAGGTCAGGCTTGCTGGGACTCTAAGCAACCTGACCCAGTTAAAGATGTCCCTGCTTACTGCAGGGGGTTGGACCAGATGACCTTGAAAGGTCCGTTGAGTCTCCTGAATTTAGCACTTTTCTGAAGATTGGTCAGTTTAGCCATGATGATTTTGAAGTGATAAGTTTTAATATGTAGTAAGATAGTATTTATAGAGCATACCATTTATGGAAGTGCCACCTAGAAATGCCTTCTGAATCAACACAGAATGTATTAAGTTCATTAGAAATCACTGAAGAGTTTAGGAAAAAAAAAATTTCCAAGACTTGAGGATCAGGTTAAAGGCTAATAAAAAAACCCCAACAGCTGCATTCCTTCTACAACTGAAGCTGGGCTTAAGGTCTGAATAAAGAGACAAGTGCTTGGCGTGGTAGCTGGTTTTAAGTTTTTGTGTTAATGATGGGAAGAGAGACATTTTCAACATGGAAGTTATTCTGCTCTGGAGATGTCATTGCAAGAGTATGCCTTACATGGTAAGGGATGGATGGCCTGCAAATCACAGCTTCTGAAAAACACTATTTGCTGAACTTTGAAGACATTTTAATAATGCAGAGCCTGTCAGATAGGCTGCTTTTGGCTGCTCTCCCTGCAGTTGGTGTTCTCTGTTTCTCTTGACAACAGAATTTCTGCTCACCTAAGTCTCACCTCAGTGATGATGTCAGTGGAAAGTCTGAAAAGGCTTTCAGGTGTCTTGCAGGTTTTATTTTATCTTTGGGGGGGGGGTTATTGTATTTTGTTGCATTTTCTTTGGAGAAAATAAAGTTGACTTTTTGATTTTTTTTTAACCTAACAGGGGCCTTCAAACTCAAACTTCTGCTTTCTTATTAGCTGCCTTGAGAAAGCTGTTTGTAGGAGACACCCTCAATTTTGATTGTAAGCTCCAAAACACTTCAGAACTGTTTTTTTCATAGAAGAAAATGATGAGATTTTCAGAAGACCTCTCCATGTGTTGGTCACTGAGACCCATGTGTACAGTAGGGCACATGGCCACGGTCCTGACTGAGCATTCTTGTTGGGACAGATACTGTACAAATGTAGGGTGAAATATGGTCTTTTCCTCAAAGCATTTGATTTGATTCTGGGTATTTCTTTAAAAGAAATGGTATAGAGGAAAGACAGACAAGGGAAAGCGCAGTAGCGGCATATGTGCCCAGTCAAAGAGCTTGCATAATCCCCAACGGTATTTATTTGTTTTTCTGAGAAAGGGGCGTACAAAACTTTATTCAAAGCAACATGAATTATTCCCTGGATCCAAAATAAACTTTCTTACATAGGTCTGTGTATTGCAGGGCTCATGTTGTGCTCTTATAACTTCTTCATGTGACAACACCTGATATATGTATTCTTGGTAGATAACTTTTAATGATAAAACTGGTGCAGGTGAGAAAGTGCAGAGCTCCAAAGCTCTTCTCTTGCTACACAGAAACAATAAAAATCAGGGCGCATACAAAGGCAAATATTTATTTGCAACGATTATTTTCTCCAGCTGTTTAATCTTTGCGTTAACATACTGTATTCTCTCTCCAGTGAGCGGAATACGGTAAACAAACAACAGAATGTGTAGATGCTGTGTTACAAACACACACACACACTCACTTTCTTGTATTCTGATTCTCAGTTGCATTCTCAACTCTTGTATAAGATACTCTGCAGGAGATGAGCTAACATGAACAGCATCTGTGTGTAGAAGAGAAGCACCATGTTCAGTTTGGAAAATTTTTATGTTGCATTCAGCAGTCTCATATATAACTGCTTATAAATAGTAATAACAGTAATAAACTAGTTTTGACCTGCCACAGTCTGGCCAATGTGGTGGTGTTGGGTCATAGGCTGGACTTGGTGATCTCAGAGGTCTTTTCCAGCCTCAACAATTCGGTGATTCTGTAAGAGTTTTATTTAGACTAAAGAAAAAAAGTCACACTAGAACTCTTTTCTCTTGAAAAAAGCAAGGAGAAAGAAATACAGAACTTATCTTCAGGCTTAAAGAGAATGACATCATGTTTCCTGAATATCAGTTGGTGAACTCTGCAGACACAAACTCTAGGAGTTGCCTGCAATTAATTCAAGTATGACCTGGATCCTTCTTACAACATAGAATATTTTTGAAGACTATTATTGAACTCTGAAAAGAGTTGATTTTTATTTCTTTGGTTTGCTTTGTTGGTTTTTGTTTGTTTGTTTGTTTTGGAATTGGTTGTGATTAATTTGCTGAGTCAGAATGCTGGTTTATAAGGACTTTTGGCTTCTAAACAACTGCAAGCTTGAATGGGAAAATTTTGTTCTGAAAAGATAAGTGTTTGGAATGGCTGTTTTTGCTGTTACAATATTTAATTACAAGGTACAAGTGTGAATAGAGTCTCGTATTAAGCTGATGTATTGTGTAATAACTGTATAATAATACTGACTGTAAAATCTGAGCTCTACCCATTATTTCAGTTTTTTCTTTCGACAACAAGCAGTCATAGGTAGAAGGAGACAAATATGTAACCGTACATTCTTTTTTAAAAAAATCATGTTATAGTAGTCTTCAAAAAGCAGTACATGGATTTATAGAGCAGTTTGTGATCGCAGAATGAAAGATCTCGGTGAACCTTTGTAAGTGTTAGGAAAGGAAAAGAACTAGGTCTTTGCACTGCCAATACAAGTGAACTTTTTCTAACTCTGGAATAATTGCTTTCACCTCCCAGGCAATATCTTTTTGGAATGGATTATGTGTTTGTGAATTTATTATAAAATAATCGTTGTACATTGTGAAGTCACAAGTATCTGCGACTTGCCAGGGTGTAGCTCTGTGCTGAAGTTCTTCAGGTGATGTTGTAAATGAAGAAAATCAAGCTTTATCCATAGCTACCCTTCCAATATTTGGAAGCTGAAGAACTAATACTGAAATTCTGGTCTGTTGTGTATTGATGTATTTTTTGATTTTATGTTTTCTTGGAGTTCTTTATGTTGTTTTTTTATAAACACCTAGCGAGGTCTATTGAAACACTCAATTCTTTGCAGTAGTGTAGTGCCAAACCTGCCACATTCCTGCACCTGTTTGTTTCTATTTGTTTTTGAGGTTTACAATTGTTTCTTTTGTATTTATGACCACAAAAGTGACCAGTGTCATGTTAGCGTCATTATTTTTATATTGCTTGCAAGTATTGATATAAAAACGGACGTTGCATTTGCTGATGTTACTTATCTGACAAAGGGCTTTAAATGTTTGGTTTTTTTTTTTTATGAGGCATTC